>NC_089749.1:2872703-2882703 GCF_040412425.1 Macrobrachium rosenbergii | reverse complement strand
GTCTTCTGAGAAAAATGAACACCTACATTATCTAGTGCCTGTATATGATAGCTTCGTAAAGACAGCTGATGAAGACTTGAGGAACCGACAACAAGAACCAGCCTCCATTTCCTGATATCCTTTACAATTACTATACCACTAACGTTGAACCCCTATTACGTGAAGACTGCCAATGCAGAGCCCCGTCTCAGTGGCAGCAGTAAGTGCCCCAACCCATACACAGAATCTACAGCCGAGGCACGCATCCACGTGTCTTCTGTACATATAGAACTATAGTGGGTTGCCCAACACCTGAGGATAATTGCGTCATGATCAACACTGTCGGAAGGGTTTAAAGGAGACTTTGAACCTATGATATACCAACCATATGAGTAATGAACCAGTCGACAGGAATGATAATACTAGCAAGGTAACCTTGTTCTACGAGACGGCGACCGCATTACGAAAGACATCATCCTTTTAGCAGCATGATGGGTACAAAAGCTGCTGTAAATTGTAAATAAAAAAGACATTGAATCCCCTCTACAGCAATAACATGCATAGACTAGAATTGGAAGACAAACCTGCTGTACTTGGCATACAACAACATAAACTGAGAAATGGACGCCTCACCTAGCCTGCCGATGAGATTGACCTGAGCAATAGGAGAGTGCCATCTGGGGGAAAATCATGGTCTTCGGCATACGAGAGAGAGACGGGAGCACTTCGTTATGAAAGCAACACATATTGCTTCTTCCTTCTTGAGGACTTATATATTAAAGAGGAAAATCGGCGATTAGCTTAATATAATAAGAATAATCATTTATCATTACCTACTGTGAAACACCTTCGTAACCCCTGGGTCCCTTCTGACAACCACCACCTTGCCTGCTGATTGGACATCGGACTCGAATGAAAGAGACAGCGACAGAAACAGAGAGAGAGAGAGAGAGAGAGAGAGAGAGAGAGAGAGAGAGAGAGAGAGAGAGAGATAACCATTCCCGGAAAGATTCTTAACATGCGTTGCTTTCTTCATTTATTCGCCACTAACGGATAAAACAATTCAGGTTTCGAAATGTCAAGCATATTAAAATACAATGAAATGAAATTGCATTGTTATAAATATAAGGACCTTTACTCTTTCAAAACTTTGATTGAAAGTAATATATATATATATATATATATATATATATATATATATATATATATATATATATATATATATATATATATATATATATATATAAGATATATGTATATATATATATGTGTGTGTGTGTGTTTGTGTGTGTGTGTATGTATAGTGTGTGTGTGCATGAGGTTATACTTTTTCAGTCACACATTGCTGTATCCATCAAATAAAATTAAACAAAGCCACAGCGGAGTATTCACATCTCTTCTTAAGTATGTTGGTAACATAATGAGAAAGGGAAAAAGGATTTTAGGAAGAGTTTATGAAAATCATTTTGGCTGGAAATGTATAAAAACTTACAAATTCAAACATTGTACCAGTACAATTTACCAAGAGTTTTGAGTCAAAATGGACAAACATTCTTCCTGGTCAAGTTCTTAAACCGTTAGTCGATGATATTAACATGAATTAGCCTAAAGTTCCGTTATTACTCCCATTAAACTCCCAGAGAATTTAGACATTCCATTTAACAGAAGGTTTCTCAGCAATTTAATAGTTGCAGAACTCCTTTCATATGAAAGTCTGAACAGTTTGATTATGAAGTTATGAATAAAGGCGATAATCTTTCCCCATATGCTTACGTCATCTTATAAGCACTTTGGCAAGTGTTGACGCATTACGCCTTCTAATTATGGGTCACAGGTAACATTTGCTCAGCAATGAACGTAATTAACGAGAGAGAGGCCTTCACAAGATCTTATTACATGTGATAGCTACATACTACTAAGACTTTGGGATAATGAATCACTGAACAGTTGAGATGAACAGTAGGTTTAACGAACAGGAGATCTGGATGAGTAGACTGCATTTAAGGTTTCCATACAATTAGTGTCTCAAGTAAAAATGATCTTTTTGTTTATTTCTGGATTTATGAAATTCATGAAATTTAGGCTATCAACACAAGCACTAGACCGCTTTCGGCCATTAATTGTTTAAGACTGCGAAAAGAGGGAGTGGGAGTGGTTGGACGGCAAGAGAGAGAGAGAGAGAGAGAGAGAGAGAGAGAGAGAGAGAGAGAGAGAGAGAGAGAGAGAACCAGAAAATAATTAAGGTGAAGTGCAAGATTCTAAAGGTGGCACTGGAAGAAAAGTCCATATCTGAGCAAAACTGGTAGTTAGAGAGGATGGACAGAAACATTAAGAAAGGGAGCGGGAAAGGCTAAAAAGTGGGTGTGGTTTGGGACCGAAGTGAAGGGACCCTGCAAATATCCTTGAGTATTGCCTACAGTTACAGGAAACCACGTGAGGTACAGTGACGACACTAACCGCCTCCGGGAAGTTATTTATGGGAAAATTAATATACTATCTAATGTTCTGTAGCTTTCATGGAAAATTATGAGAATATGGTAATAAAGGTTTCTCGGTGATTTCCTCTGTTATTTTAGAGTTAAAAAGGTTACTGAAATGTAGCCTATAGCTATAATCATTCGATGAATATTACAGGGAGAGACTAAAATATTATGATCAGAAAAAGGATGAGAATTTATTGATACAGTGTGAGCTCTGTGATTTCAACTCATCGCTGATTATATTCATCATTTTTCTTCAGCCTAATGCTACAGGGGTCGAAGGATTATGTTTATAAAGAAAACTCATTCCCAAAGCACCTTCTGAGTTATATACCCTCTATAATAAAAATGATAGTAAGGGTTAAATCACTTAATAATAATAATAATAATAATAATAATAATAATAATAATAATAATAATAATAATAATAATAATAATAATAATAATATAGGTGGAAGTCTTTCTTTAAGCAGAATTCACTGAATAACGTTACTACACTTCAAGCGTTCTTCTTTACTAGTGTTGTCTTTCTTTCCCTCTTTCTTTCTTTCTTTTTCACTGTGCATCTCTTCCTCAGAGAATGGATGTAATAGACTTCCAAGGGAGGGAATGAGTGGAACAAGAGACTTGGTTCGTGCATCATATTCGGTAAGTAAAGGAAGATTTTTTTTTTCAAGTTACAATGGGGAATAATAATAATAATAATAATAATAATAATAATAATAATTATTATTATTATTATTATTATTATTATTATTATTATTATTATTATTATTATTATTATTATTATTATTATCAAAATACAAAGACAAATGAGTTGAAGTTCTGAACTGTCATAGGACTGTTAAAACGACGCACTTTTAACTGAGAAGAAAAAGTTGCCAGTATTTCACATAATGAATCAAGCGGACTTCTTAGAAATGCCAACAGCAAACAAATATGAAATGTTATTAAATCCGTAAAAATATATTCTTGAGATTCCTCTTCATATACATAACGAAAACGTTTAAAGTATTTTAAAAATGAATGGTTTACATCTTATCTGTTGCATGAATTGCGTTTAGAACACTGACGACGGGATGAACGAATATAAGTTTAAGTCTTGAAAAATTAGAAATAACTTACATCCGTTATTTCCCCTAAGTTAATATCCAAATGAATGTGAATATTTTGGAGTTGACATTAAATCCCTTTCTCCACTTCGCCAGGATGTTCATTTTCTTGCTTCGTTTGTTTCACAGCAATGTATCTCATGCAAATATGAAAAACAGATGCACTGAACACAAAACCCAGAATGGATGAGATTCTGAGAGCTATTGTCATACATAAGAGTTCATCTTTTTAATATTTCTAGTTCAAGATTTATGAATAAAACCGATTTTCCTTTGTTTAATCTCAAATTCTCTCAAACTTTGTTTTGAGAGAGCATTAACAGATAAGTTCTCTAGAATTCTTATAATAATTTCCTGTTGCTTTGATAGCTTATTACTATTTAAGGACATCAGTAAATAGACTTATCACAGGGAATTTTGACACTATTTAAAGAATTCTTGTTATAATTTTTTTATGCGTCCATCATCTTATTGTTATTTGGGTCAGTATTGGATATATTTCTTTTGTCAAAATAGCTCTTATGGATGAAAAAACAAGAGAAAAAATATTTTCAAAGGTTACGGTGTTTTTCAAAGCAAAAGTAAAAATCCTGCTATTTTCATCCTTTATCCATTTTTACTAGAGAGCAAAACTCAGTTATTCGTTATTATAAGACACCTTTGCGTAGAAAGTATATTTGGGAAATGTTGGGACGTTGAAAACAACTCGAGAGGAACAGCCACATTATAGTGAACATGAAATAAAAGCAGTCAACATTTTCAACCATTCTTCGGCAACTATTTGCGATGAATGACTAGCCAGTAAGACGTTTGAATAATGAAGAAAAGAAGGATAAAACAATGAAATGAAGCAACAGCTAGATTGATATCGTGCGAAAATTATTGTAAAAATGTTACGATATGATTCCTATTTACAATATGTACTAAAAGGTCATTGCAGGTCAGACATAAATTATTATTTAAAGCAGTTTGACATATGGTAAGGATATTAATTCAAACACGGAAAGTTATTTCTTACATACAATTATTATCATTGTTTAGAGACTATTTTTATAAGCTCCGAGGATATACTTGCGAGAAGTGACTAATATTTTCTAGATGAGAACTATTTCTTTTTCCTCTGCAATACCGCTATGATTTAGCAAACGTATTATATTATCTGTTAATAACCTCGAGTTTATATGACTGAGTACCTGCTACTGTGTATGGAGAAGAAAAATGGATTTTTCGTGAATTATTGCTTCCGTAATACATATTTCAATTTTCGCTGAGAAACGAAACCGAAAAGTTTTTATTTATTTATCTTTTTATTTATTTATTTATTTTGTACTATGTAGCTCTTACAGTTTCAAACAGAATTCGTGCTTAAAATTAATATGATGGTTTTTTTACGAGAAGACGAATGGCCGAATGTATTTTATGAAAACAGACAAAAGATAAATAGGACTGATGAAACGAAATCGATATATAAGGAGAACCTTTAGGAAAAGTAGCGTAACCATTTTCCTTTCCAAGAAATGCAGGAATCTGAATTTATTTCAGAAAGCACATTAGGGAAAGGCACCGATCCCACGTCTCCAACTTTTGTTGTATTTCCCAGAAAGTCTTCGACGAAACCAGCGTCTGGCAACAGTGGAAGAATCAAACCCACAACCAACGATGACAAATACCGTCTTTGTGTCCCACCATAATAGTGCAGCAGATTGCTGTAAAAATCGTTCAGATAGTGAAACAAGCATGAAATTTGGCACAAACATTCCTAAGACTACGCTCTCTTAGAAAAGGGCGCTGGCCACCTGAAAATCAAGATGGCGGCTATTTTTCAAAATGGCCGCCATCTATGTTGAGATTCACTGGTTTGGGAGCATCTATTGGATGGAATATGCCAGTTTTTTTTTTTTTTAAACCTCGACTTTTAGGTTATAAAAATGTTCCATACCACACATTTTATTGAAAACCCTTACTAAATGAATTTTAACCAAGATGGCGTACAAAATGGTTGCCATAAAAGTTTTTTTTTATCCACAGCGCTAGCAGACATAGAGACCAACTGTTTTTATTTAATGGTATATTCATGTGATCAGACAGTTTAACTAATATGCTATTTTCAACTGAAATAGTAATGGTATGGTCACATACAACATTGTGTCTAAGGCTGTAACCATAAAAAGAAAAGAAGAGAAATACGGACTAAACGCAACCAATCTATGTATAGGTCTCTCAACCTACACCTTTGAAAAAAATTCGAGGATAAGAAGGTAGGCATAGCATGACACGTTGGATGCCAAGCTAGATTATCTACTGAAGAGAGAGGCAATATTTATCTAGACTTCACATTTGCAAGTGCACAGAGCTGTGCAGGGAAGACCCAGCTTGTAGCACTTGCACCTTTCCCGACAGCCTGCTTTGCATCCACATTTGGTAAGCTGTTGGCAACTCTTGGCTAAGGGCGAGTTGGTTGTCCAGAGGACTTGCCATGCTTCACCAGACTTTTGCCATCCCCACTCAGCAGGGTTCTCTGGCTGTGGCTGACACTGGGTGGCCTGCCCCACACACAACCAGCCTGGTACGCAGCACGCTTGGTGTGTTGGAGGAGCTCCCCTGGTTGGTGGAATGGCCTCATATGCCCTTTGTTTTCTGGCAAACATATCAAGTCTAGCCTCATCCACAGTGCCAGCAGTGCTGGATCTTTCATACATAAGTATGACAAACCTCTCCAGGACCTTCAGGTCACTCTCTTCCACTCTGAGAGGGTAGTGACTCAGTTTGGAGAACACAGTGGAGGCCTCTGGAAAGATGTTCCATGTCTGCCAGGCGGTCTTCTTGCCCTTGCTCGGAAGGCTGACACTGTATCACAGCCTGTGAACGCATGGAAGAAGAGCATGCCATTCACCTTCTCCTGGCCCAGAGAGTTGCACAGGTCATGCACAGCAATCCAGCGCAGGCTCTGGCCTTGGCCAAATGCCACCCATAGCTTCTCTAGCCCTAGATTGTGGAGAGTGGAGAAAGCACTGACTGCAACGACAAGAACATCTGTGTCATTTGCTTTAACCGTGATGGTCTTGGCTCCATGTTCTGTGGCATATTTGGCATGGAGAAAGATGCGGGTGTCAGCTTCCTCATGAGAGCACTTTTCCAGTCCCTGAAGACTAGCCTCATGAGTGCTGAGGACAGCAGACCCTTTCGTGGCAATGACAACATTTGTGGCAGACATCTGGGCAACTTTGTCTGCCAGGAACTGGAACAACTCTGTCTTGTTGGCATCGTGTCTTAGGAAATTGCGCCAGTTGGATGGAATTGTGTTCTTGTCTGTCACCTTGCGCCTTCCTCCTTGACCACGTTGGAGCCTGGTCTCAGCTTTGAGGCTGGATGTATTGTATACATCAAATACAAGATGTGATGATGTGTACTTGCTGCTATAGGATTGTATCACAGGCAAGAAGTCGCAAAGTGCATAGCCCTCAAAGGTCTTTCCTTTCTTTGGTGGCAAGGCATGGACCAAAGCTGATCCATCTACAATGAGGACATCAGTCTTTGGTTCTTTGTCTTCTAGTGTAACATGACTCTCCAGGGCCGAGGTCAGCTGAGACTTCTGACATGTGTACAGCCTACCACCCTCACTAAGGGAAGCTGGGAATGTTTGATTCTCGTTTGTGAATGTGTCCGGCAATTCAGGCACCGACCTCACTTTCTCAGGTGCAAACTTTAGTTACTGTCTTTCCTGTCCAGTGTTCTCCTTGGTGGGGTGCTGAAATATGGAGATGCTAGTTCCATGGAAGGAGGTAGTGGCAGTAGTTGCAGATGGGTTGTGGTCGATGTTGTCCATCACTGCAGTGGTGAACAACCCTTTTCGCAGTACTGGGGGACAGACCACACCCTCCTCCACATATTTGCTAACTGTGGCATCTCCTAACTGTGCAGAGACCTCCAGTACTCTGTCATAAGAGATACTGAGGCCATACTGATGTAGCATTTCAACCAGGTTTCTCTTCCTGGTTTTGGCATAGACTGAGAGTCCCATGTAGACTGGGAATGGTGTTTCTCTGTCTTTGGAGTGTCTATGAGTTGTTGCTCCTCTTTGTATCGGGAGTAGCAGTTGAACTGCATGAGCTGTGCAATGGCCTGGTCTGACTTTGATGCTCCAAATCGTAACTGTGACTTGATGTCAGCCCCATGCTCAACCATCCCTACAAACTGGAGCAGGAGAGGAGGCACAGAATTTCGTACACAAGCCTCAGAAAATGTGCCATCAAACCGTGACTGATGATCAAGTATAGACTTTCTGAGAATATTTGCTGCTTTAGCAATGATAACTGCCTCTGAAAGATCAGATGATTGAGCAAGTGCTTTTCCCACATCCTTTGAAATGCAAGTAATACATCTCTGCCAGATTTATGAGCCTCAAGTTCTGGAATTTCTGCCAGAAGTTTGTCTTTGAGTCTCGTGGAATTTACACTTGGTGACTCTACACCTAATTGTTCCAGACGTTGTTGGTAGAGGTGGGAAATATCTGCCAGCCGAAATGTGACTGGATCATCTGAACAAAGGTTGTTTTCAACAATGTATGTCATCAGTTCTGACAGAATTAGTGGATACACATCTGATTCTGACTCAGTGCTACCTTGGTCTTTCTCAAGGCTCCTCAGGTAGTACCTTTTTCTGTTGTAGAGGGCACAAAGACAGGCATGGTGATACTTAAACTCCTGTGCAATGACATCCCCACCAGTCAACTTAGCAAGGAGCTTGCCATCACTAAGTATCTCTGCACATTCACGCAATTTCAAGTCAAGGCCCTTAGTACTAGCCTGTCTGAGATCAGATGCAGGTGCCACTTTCTCACAGAAAATGCAAACTTCATTGTCATGACTGGTTCGGCGCAGTTTTGCACGACTAGTCTCAGTGTTGCTGGTCTGGTCATTGAATTGTCGCTTTCTTGCACGGTCCAGTTTAGTGTTGTTAAACAACAAGCGACAGTTCACATGGTATTTTGCTGCATTTTTCCTGAGAGTGGCCTCTATGCCATCACCTTCATCCAGCCTTGCTGGATCCATTATCAGTGGCATTTCATTAATTTCACTGAACATGGGAATGTTCCTTGCCAGCATTGTGTACCCATCATGGTCTAGGACATGATGACTTGGAGGTGATGTCAAGTGCTCACCTCTTTTGTCCTTCTGACAAAGACAACACAAACTCCAGTTTGTTTTTCTACTGCTCAATATTGGATTGGCATCACATTCTGCCATGATTTCACTTTTTGATTAAGGCCGAGGGTTATCCTTTACCACCTTAAACAAAGCACACATTCCTGTATGGGATTCAACTAGGTTCGGTCTCCCTACACCTAGCCCGATCATTCATCCAGTGCCATTTAAGTCCCGTGTGATCTGTACACCATCCGGGTAAGTACATGAACCATCATGTACAGCCCCCCATACCCTTGGCTCGGCTCTCCCGCGCTGGCACATCCTGTCTATTCAGGTGCGGCTATCTAACTATAGCTGGTCTGGGGCTGTTAGAAAGCATTTGGGACACTAAACTAAACTATACTACAACTACTAGTCTAAGACTACAGGATTAGTAAAGCTGGATTAGCTGGCACTGAACCCCATGCTGAGTTACACAGCAGTGATGTCACCAGTGTGCCCTGGTTGTGTGCAGACATACACTCTTTTTACATTTATTAATTTTCCTTCAAAATTGATGAGTTATTCGAAAGAGATGGCCTCATTAGGATCTAAAACCACAGAAACCAAGATCCATGCTTAAAACGATAATTGTTGAACGGGCATTATTTCTCATTATAATTATTGTTTCTACCTTTTCTTGGCAGCCATATAGCCCCCATATTTAAAGGTAAACTGTACTGGGAAGCTACAGAAACATAATATTCACAAGAAATAGTATGGAAGAGCTTTACCATATTGCTAGAAGCAAATACATGCCATTCTAGTGAAAAATTAGCCAAAATCTGTCGATACTGGCCGCCATCTTGGAATTTGGCCGCCATATTAAATTTTTTGCGTGGCCAGCGCCCTTTTCTGATAGAGGGAACTTTAAAGAGCACTTGTGCAAAATTTCATGCTTGTTTCACTATCTGAACGATTCTTATGAAATATGCAATTATCTGCTGCACTATAACGAAAGACGAACAAAATGCGCGCTAAAATGACAGTCTTGTTTTGTTTCGCGATGAGGTAAGAGAACATAGAAAAAGGCTTCCAGGTCTCACAGGCCAAGTTCGACGAAGAAGAATTTGCCTTTGTGCTAATCTTGATGCAAATTCATTGACTGAAATGACAAGCCATTGTCGTAAACTAAAAGGCTTGACTGCTTACTTAAAATCACGGTTATTTTGATTTTCCGTTTGCTGATTTCAACGTCAGGTATCTTACGGAATTTTGCATTTTTTTCATGCAGTAAGAACCA
>NC_089749.1:2850203-2867703 GCF_040412425.1 Macrobrachium rosenbergii | reverse complement strand
TTGGTTCCAGTAATAAAAGGTTACCTCTCCTTAATTATCATTGTTGGCTGGTTCGCTTCTCACAAGATTACAAAATGCTGTCTGATTACCTCTCGACCATTTTCATTGTGAAGCAATTGTTCACGAGATGCTGGGCAGGCCACTCAAGTTCTTTAAGGGCAAAAGGCCCTCGGATGAGTGCAATAATAGCAGATTCCATGTAAGGACTGGGATACTCGGGGGTGTCAGTGAGACAGTTGTTTTTTTGGGGGGGAGGAATTCTCGTTGATTCTCGACTTATTAGTTTCCACATCCCCATATAAATAGGCCAAGTCAAAGGCCGCAAACATCTTCAGAAGTTTGATGTTATTCTTAAGAGCCTTCAACATTTCGGTTAATACTGTTACACACAAATATCATTTGTCATTTCTTCATAATTATAAAGATAAGTAAAAACCTCGATATTTACCTTCCAATTACCAACGCACTCTTTAAATTTACATTAGTAATCAACAAAACATTTTGTAATTATCGACTTGAAGCCTATTATGGGTTTCATCAAAAGGAAAGAGGATTGGTCTTTTATTGATATAATTTTAAAACCATGGGCATAAAGATAAACTGAATTTAAACAAATTATAATCTCAATTTCTATTAAAATTCACTAAATTTTGTGAGCCAATTAGACAAAACCATCGAGTGAAAACACAACCGCGTTAATGATGACGACGTTTCTCTAATTTGTTTTCCCTGAGCTCAAAAAATTTAGGCCTAAGCCGCGTCTAACCCTTCCTGATTGCACCTCCCCTTCATTGCTAGCTCAACAAGGCCTCAATCTCATTAGGAGAGGAAAGACAATCCGATAAACAGCAGTGAAGATAAAAAACGAGACATTTGGCTTTTTTCTCATTTACGTAAACTCAATGGTGTAAAACTAATGGCTAGTATTCAGGTGTGTGAAGCAGCTAATGCTCTTGAAGTTTTCCAAACAGTTGGTTCATACGTGATGCGATGATTAAGGTGTGACAGCCAGTTACCGATGTGCCGCATTTGGCTTTGGAGCACCACTCATTTTGGGAAAGTGCCCAGTTTTGAGATATATATATATACATATATATATATATATATATATATATATATATATATATACGTACACACACACACACACACACACACACACACACACACACACACACACACATATATATATATATATATATATATATATATATATATATATATATATATATATATATACAAAAATTTAAGTCATAAAAACAGGAAGGTACAAAGGAATAACAAACATACTAATTAATATACAAACCAGGCTGTAACCTCACTTTTGTGTTTTTAGTCTGCGTTTTTTACTGGTTTGTATATTAATTAGTATGTTTGTTATTCCTTTGTACCTTCCAAAAAGCTGTACTTAAATTTTTGTATTTTGCTTTATTTTATTTTTATTCTTTTATTTATTTTGATTAGCCATCTTTTAAACGTATTCTTATTATATATATATATATATATATATATATATATATATATATATATATATATATATATATATATATATTTAACATCTTTTATGAAGTTGAGGCGAAATTCACCAAAATCTTTTCATGACCAAAGAGAAACCTGACATCCAATAAAAGCATTGAGATATTAAAAAACAATCTTTAACGTATGAAAAATTTTATTATCTTGAAAACAACATGAAAACTGCAGAATCTGCAAATTTCATATTTCATTTCGTTGCCTTTCAGCCTTTTGTTCGTTCCGTCCGCATTGGAGTCTCGGTCATGAAGTGGAAGGGTCTTTTGATGCTGCCTCTCTCGGGAGATCGATCCCGTTGATGTGTATCAGGAAGTTAGAGCTGAAAAGGAAGCAATTTCCTCTAATGGATCCAGTCAAGGATTCACGGCAGCCAATGAGGAAAGCCTCGGGATTCGGCAGGAGGGCTTTCAAGGTCCAGAGATGAGATGCAGTCGATTGCAAGTAGTGAATACCGATTTTTTTATTTTATGGGTTTTTAGTATATATATTATATATATATATATATATATATATATATATATATATATATATATATATATATATATATATATATATATATATATATATATATATATATATATATATATATATATATATATATATATATATATACATACAAGCACACACACACATGCATACACACACACACACACACACACATATATATATATATATATATATATATATATATATATATATATATATATATATATATATATATATACATGGAATTACTGGTAACTTTCTATACTAGTTATATGTAACACAAGCCGTCTCAACTACTCAATTTCTTCTCATTTTGATCTTAGGCCTAGTTACTGTATAACAAGTGCATCCAAAAAGTGTGAAGAAATCATGGAAGTTAAGAGGGTTGTAGCGTTATTACAGTTAAACGTAAACACACGAAATATATATATATATATATATATATATATATATATATATATATATATATATATATATATATATATATATATATATATATATATATATATATACACACACACACACACATATATAAATATATATATATATATATATATATATATATATATATATATATATATGTGTGTGTGTGTGTGTGTGTGTGTGTGTGTGTGTGTGTGTGTCCGTGACTCTAAAAAAAATAACTTAGAGTAATTATAATCGTTTTCCTCAGGCGAAACTCGAAATGAAGTTCACGATGACTAACTTGGATTAGCGTCTCCGGTACCTCATTGTTAGCCTAATTAACGAAGGGATTACGATCTCCCTCGTCTCATTAATTACCTTACTGAGAATTCTCCCCAACCCATTTCTATGCGTTAAAGTCCGTCGTTCGTTATTCTTATTTGGAAACCATTAAAAAATGCAAAAATGGCGACTGCTGTGACAGAATGAACGATATATAAAATTTTTAGCTTCTCTTTAATCTTTAAGAGAAATAAATAATCGCTATATTTAACATTCCTGATTTTACTTCTGTGTACAAAACGTAGAAATACAGAAATATTCCTTTTTTATTACAAAAAATCCATTTACTCTCACGAGTCCGTATCACTTATTATTTCTACTGGTTATTAATAAAGTTATTAATTCGTGTCTTAAAAATTTCACCATTCATCCAGTTGACAAGACGAACGAATATAGTCGTCCCTCTGACTACTAACAAATAATGTATCAATGTGTGTTTAGAAGACCATATTAGTCTTTGTTAGGTTGTATCCTTACATTAAAAAATTACCATACATTTACAAATATTAAGCTTCTTACGCCCAGACGGTACGTAGCTACTGCGGACTGTATTCGTGAAAAGGAGGTAATGATTTTTATTTTATTTTTTTTTTTTTTTTTGTCAGAGACATAAAGTGTCCTTATATTTTTGTTTTTATTTTAAGTTTGATATGTCATCACGCACATATGTATATCTACACACACATATATATATATATATATATATATATATATATATATATATATATATATATATATATATATATATATATATATATATATATATATATATATATATACATCCTATTAAAATTTCATGTGAATACTTTCTTAGAGTTTTTTATTTTTAGAATCATGACAAAACCTATTAGAAAGTTATACGTTCATGATACAAACATCTGAAGGAGGCTCATTAAAAACAGTGACCCCGACCAGGTGTTAGGCTGTGAAGTAGAATACTGTGACAGGAAGTGATGCGCTTACAATCTTCAGTGGTAATAAAGCTGTGCTCTAGATATTCCCACTAATCTCAGCAACATGGCGCAAACTTTGGCAACGGAAATATTGACAATGGATGCCAGAAAATACGCTCTTCACGCACTCTAACAAGACAAAAATATAAACACGCCTCTTCTCAAGCATTACTGCAACAGTAACGTACCAACTTCACCTCACAGACAATGAAGCCTACGAGATTTCCCTCCTTATCATGCTCCATTCTATCCGTAATCCTGTCGATTAATTCGACCAAAGCAGGTCGTTAGACCCCTTGTTTGGAAGGACTCGTCGAGACGCCGAGTAGTTTACTCCTAGGAGAGTTTGTGTCAGGTAATTAGGAAGGGAGATTAACGAGTGTACTTTGGGCAGCCTCGTTGGGATTCATTATACGCTATTGGTAATTCTCTCTCTCTCTCTCTCTCTCTCTCTCTCTCTCTCTCTCTCTCTCTCTCTCTCTCTCTCTCATTAGAGGCAATCTCTCCCTCACTTTATCTTTTTAATTTTCGATTCATTTCGCCGCCCCCCCCCCCCCCTCTCTCTCTCTCTCTCTCTCTCTCTCTCTCTTGGATTAAAACTCTTAGATATACTCTGTTCCGGAAAGCATTAAGGTCAGGGATCCTTTGCTTTGTTTTGATTAACAAAGTATGAAAAAAAAACTATTAATGTTTTCAGAATAGCATTGGATATTTAGATTTCTGCCCTTCTTATAATTCTTTCTGGTATTTGTTTCATATATACAACCTTTGTTTCTATTCATAACTTATTTAAACTAGTAAATAAACTTCGAGGAGTCATAAAGAACGGTTCAGAAGTTTGCAAGTAACGACGGGCCATTTGCGAGACAGGCAACAAATTCCGCTCCAACTTCCTTCCAGGTATCTTTCTTGAATAATGTGCACGAAACAGGAAGAAATATCAATAGAGTTTTTGGAATGACGACCAAGCTACGAAATACTGAATATTTTAAGATTAATCTTTGTTTAGCTGACAAAAAGCATCGGGAAGTACTTATTTCTGAAATAGTTTTTCTTTTCATATCAGGCAGTCATTATTATTATTATTATTATTATTATTATTATTATTATTATTATTATTATTATTATTATTATTATTATTATTATTATTATTATTACAGTAGCGCCACAACTTATCAGGTGCTTTGTGCATTTGGTTTTCTGATAAGTAGCACAGTCAGTTGAGTAACAAAGAACTTGTATTATTTCCTTCACCTGAATATTTTCTAGATGTCTGACAGCTACCAGCAATTCCACATGGGTCCACCTGAACCAGCAACCTCTGCTTTACGCTTAATTTTCAGTTTAAAAGATTTATCTAAAAATTTATCACGCCTAAAATGGTTGTATAGCAAAACATAATCCTAGTGTTCACTTGCTCATTTATGAAATATTAGAACTGATTAACATATAAAGATTAACATCTAAGGACTTATGCATGAATAAGCATCATTAATAAATAATTTATAAAGAAGCAGCGAAGCAACAAAGGACCTTGATAACAGAAGTATTAGAGCCCTTCATAAACCAAGGAGCACCGAATTCCTCGGAAGAACTAACAAAAAAAAAAAAAAAACGAAATGAGCACTTCAGCAAAACTTCTTCCATTTTGCAAAGGTGTGATCCCAAAGCTGAACAGCAACTCGAAGCAAAATGGATTTATGATAATAGACTTTGGCCTGGAAATTCAGTTTATCTTTCCTGCTTCTCCCTGACATTATTCAGCAAATCCGTCTCGTGTTGTATAATTCCTCCTCATACAATCACCGAAGACTCATTTCGGGACTTCGCTCGAATATTTCCAAAGAACAATTTTTGTTTCGTTTTTATTTTCTTCTGTTTCCTCTCTGAAGACGAGAGTTTTTTTGGGATTAGAATTCTTCCAAGGAATATCCGTTTTACTTTTCTGACGCTCTTTAGAAGAGGGAGGCTGTTTCGAGACGCTTTTCTAGAAGTAAACTTTTCGTTTCCTCTCACTTCTTCTTCTTCTTCTTCTTCTTCTTCTTCTTCTTCTTCTTCTTCTTCTTCTTCTTCTTCTTCTTCTTCTTCTTCTTCTTCAGAGGAAGAAGAAGAAGAAGAATAAAAATACTGAAATTTAAAGGAATTCCCCGTATATTTTGCAGACTTGTTGCATTATAAAACGTGAAGAGAATTGTTTACTTTTTTCATATAAAAATGAAATTATATTATTGTGGATATACGATACTGCACAGAAATTTCACTTCATGCTAAACTCAGTACTCGGATCTCTGTTCATTAATCATTTGAGTGAACGCAATTTAAATCAGGATGTCAAAGAAAGATGTTGGTGATTCATAATCACATTTCATATACATACATACATACATTCAAACCACACACACACATATATATAAGTGTGTGTATATATGTATATATATATATATATATATATATATATATATATATATATATATATATATATATATATATATATATATATATATATATATATATATATATGTATCGAGTGAATAGAGAAAAAGGTATTTTTTCGAAGTAGAAATATCCTATTTCCATTTGGGTCAGTACGGAGGACTGTAACGCAATAAATTTCCCAGTCTGTCAAAACAAGTCTCCAACCATATCGTCAAGAACACACCGGCACTAACGAGGCGCTAAGAGAAATTGCATCTGGCCGTGCCTTCGGAATCCACGAGGGTCCTACGAAGGAACCTTATGGTTAGTAAGAGTGTGGGAAAAACCTCAACCCCCCTTGACTTCGAGGATAGCCCAAGGAAATAAGCCACGCCCACAGGTCAAGCCTAGATGTTTTGGCCAATCAAATGCCATCAGTGCCAGAGACCTAGGCACATCCTACAAGGAGCAAATACCCAATAATCAACAGGAATTCCTTAAAACACACCTCCAAAAGTTGGAATGAAGCAAGTGGAGGAGGTGCCTCAGAAAAAGCAGTACCTGCCCAGAATATGACGCCATGGTTGACACAAGGGAAAATGGGAGATATAAGGACAGGCATACAGGAAAGGAGACAGAAAAAGAGTGGGAAGATAGAGAGAGAGAACTATTCCGAAGTGTGGGAAGCAGAAAAGACAGAAAGAGAAGTGTGTTAGTGAAGAAAGACTCTCTCAAACAATAGTCCTCGTAATCTAATTCGTTAAGTCTCTCGAAACCATTATTTCAAAGTCTCGAAACCATTATCTTAAAGTCTCGAACCATTAAGAAACAGTTAAGAACTACAGGTGGAACTGTAAGACAAAAATCACCAATAAAGAAGAAACGGGAACAATTAATCATTTTCCCTTTAACCTCGGTAATTTACAATTTAATAACTGTTTTAAAGAGCCACTTGTTCCTACTTACAATAATTACCACACGCCCTACCCCGGACGCGCTTACCTTAGTGTTGGGCCCTTTGAAGGAAGAAACTGGGTCCGACAACAGCTGGTGGCAGCGGTGGGATAACGAGAGCAGTGGGATAACAAGAGCTAAGTGAGATAAAAAAAAAAAAAAAAAAAAAAAAAAAGCTGCAGCCGATGGCGATCGGTGAGATTACAACAGCTAAGTGAGATACCCGCGGGTGTACATGTAGTGATCACGAACAGTTGGCGAAACAGTGAAGTGAGATAAACAATTGAAAATAGAATAAACAAGTGATCAAAGAAAAACACCAAAGACAAAACATAACATACGCCACTCTGCAAAGAAGAAATAAAATACGCCCCACGCAAACACACAACGCTACGACCAAGCAGAAGACTACGCCCCAGAGAGAGAGAGATGATTCCCGTGACCGAGTGAGAGCCAGATCCCCAGCCAAGGCGCAGTGACGGAAGGACGCTGAAGAAGAAGGCGAAGAAGAAGGCGAACGAACAACCCAACCCTTGGATGAAAGCCTACGAATAACGAAATCAAGCTGCCGAGAGAATACGCGCAGAAAGACGAGGGAAAAAAACGACTCACAGTAAGAATGTCCTTACGGTCACACACACACACGTAGAAATTTTTTTTTTTCTTTGAGTTAGAAACACACAAAATTAAGTCGACTAAGAACACTTGTATTGATATTCATTTGAAAACACAAAACTCATACGTAAATTAAATAGACTTGGCAACAAGAGTTTTTTTTCTTTTTCTCTTTCTTTAAACTAAGCACCTATCGATCCTTTTACTAAATTTTATACAACATTTGGTATTACTAAACTTTATTTAACGTTTGGCATGACTAACCCATAATTTCTGTATTTTATTTGTGTCATTCTACGGTTATTTTAAGCATTTAATTTCTTATGTAACATTCATTAGCGGAAATTTATATATTTTTCGATCGAGAAATCTCAACTTGTTTTTTTGTTCGCTTAAAGGTGTTCAGAATCATAAGTTTTTCGAAGATTATTTTTTCTTTAATTTTTTTGAAGCGAGTGATAATTTCTTTATTTGTTTTACCAGCACTGTCAAGGATAATTGGAAGTTAAGGGATTTTTTTCTTTGTTTAACACCGCCAATCGGTAATTTAGAATTTCGAGGAAATTTTAGTGATTGATTTACTTTAAGTAAGATAGAAGTGTTTATCACCTTTTGTGATTTTTTTTTATTTTAAGAACTGGTTGACTTTATTGGCTTTGTTATTACTGCCATTATACTCATTGGTTAAGAAGGTGTTGGTCATTAGTGAATAAATGCCCAGGAGGAGATCGGCACAAACTAATAGTGTAAGAACTCCTGTTTACACAAGAAGTCAAACCAATAATTTAACTATGGATAGGGGAACACACTCAACTAGCCCAGTCTCTGCCGCTGTAGGTACACATAAAAGACATGCAATTAACCATATAGCCAAATTTTGCGGAAGGAAAGAAGGTCAGGGTGCCTGTAACTTAGAAAACTGGATAGAGCAGGTAGGCATACATCTTAATAACATAATAGGCACAGATAGCGAAAACTCAGTGAAGCGAAGAGTTATCTGGATCTGGAAGCAGGGGGGAGACTTAGAACGATATGTCCATTCTGAGACATATCAGAGACTTAAGAATTGGGAAGAAATGAAACAGTTCTTTAGGAAGGTATATTCCACAGTAGGCGAAACAGATCCCGTTATCAGCCTTGCAAGGATAGCTCATTGTTATAAGGCAGATAAAAGAAGCTACCAAGGGATGAGTTCCCAGCTATATAACAATATGAATGAATGGGGTCACTTAGTCACATCCACTAAATGGGCAGAGACAGATAAAATGTCAGTAGCTGATGTCAAAACCATTATTAGGTTAGCATTCATGATTGGAAGTTTGCCAGCCGAAGCTATTGGAAGGATGACCCGAAAATGGGAGACTTCAGATGACATAGCTGAGATCGAAGAGGAAGTAGCAAGAATCTTAGGTAGAAACCACGAAGGGAACCCCGTATACAGACCTTTAGTCACCATAGGACAAGAAGAAAGAGGACGAAATAGTTCTAGGAATCCAGATAGAATCAGAATTAGGACGTTAGGTAATACAACTCAAGGGGGATTTTCAACAGTCACGTGTTATAACTGTCAGAAGAAGGGACATTATGCCAGTGACTGTCGAGGGATAGCTTACTGCCCTTTCCATAAGAGAGCCGGGCATAGCGCTCGAGATTGCAGAAATAGACCTGCTTCAACACCTAGATATAGATCTCAGACAAGAGGCAGAGGTAGAGACCGTAGTCAGTCTCCACAAGCTAGAAGGAATAGGAGTTCAAACCCAAATAGGTATCAAGATACTAACCAAACTGCGAGTATATCGGATGACGCAATGGTAAATTTTCACTCCAGTGGTATAATGGGTCTTCCTTCATAATAGAGGGAAGGACCGGATTGCAAAACCTAAGCCAAACTAGACAGGTTAGCAAAGTTGATATAGGGAATGAATATAATTATAGACCAGTATTTCCCGCACATGTTGGTTTAGAGAAACCTATTGCCACATTCTTTGATACAGGGAGTCCTAAGAATATAATGTCAGAAAAGGTGTATCAGATGTATTTTTCTCACTTAAGTTTGAACCCAGCAGTAGACTGCAGAATCACAGACGTTCAGGGTAATAATATCAGAATAGTAGGACAAATAGATTTTCCTTTTAAGCTAGGAAGAATTTCACTAAAGGAGAAGGTTCTAGTAGTAAGAGATATACAGTTAGGGTTTGCACATTTGCTTATTGGTTATCCAACTATGGCTAGAGAAGGTATCAGCATTAATGCACCTAGAGAGCAATTAGTGATTAGAAGGGGTCATGATATTTCTAGAATACCTCTATGTAAATTAACAGGAAGAATCCCGACTCAAGAGCACTCTTCATTGAGAAGTATTCTAAAGAAAGACACGACAGAGGGAAGATATTCAGTATACAGCACAAGCTCTCAACAGATAAATACTCACTTAGAATCCAACCAAGAAACTTACTTGAAATTAGACAGGGAGTTAAGACTTAAACCTGGAGAGAGCACATGGATAGAATGTACAGTAAATCCAATTTTTTAAGGGAAGGAAATTCTCACGCTTACTGAAGAAGCGCAAGTAAAGGGGGTACATTACTCTTCTAGTCTACATGAAGTCAGGCAGGGTAAAATAACTTTGCAGGTTATGAATAACAGAGGAGGAAAGGTTAGGCTAACACAGGGAACAGAATTAGGTTTAGCAGAGGTATACCCCATTCCCATTCAAGTTGTAGAGAAGGAAACGGTAGCACCAATCAATAAAGAAGGTGAAAATTTAGCCCAGGACATAAAACTGAGAAGAGCTAAGATAGGGTCTCACTTGAAAGATATTAAAGAAGATTGTGCTAGAGAGAAACTCATAGATTTGATAAGTGAATACCAAGACATAGTCGCTA
Organism: Macrobrachium rosenbergii; assembly: GCF_040412425.1. Lineage (NCBI taxonomy): Eukaryota > Metazoa > Arthropoda > Malacostraca > Decapoda > Palaemonidae > Macrobrachium > Macrobrachium rosenbergii. The sequence continues at coordinate 2,857,118 of NC_089749.1, read as the reverse complement.
TGGAGGGCGATACACTAGGTAACACAGGTGAAATAACGCATAGAATAGACATTCCACAAAACACAAAGCCAATCTACATACCAGCCTATAGAGTAGCCCATTCCCAGAAGGAGATCATTGAAAGAGAAGTACAAAAAATGGATAGGCAAGGAATAATAGAACCATCAAAATCTCCATGGTCTTTCCCACTTTTGCTAGTTCCAAAAAAGGATAAAACCTACAGAGTAGTGGTAGATTTTAGAAGGTTAAACAAGATAACCGAAAATGATCCTTATCCAATGCCGTCTATGAGAGATCTTATCACAACGATCGGATCCAAGAAATACTTTACCACAATAGATTTGTTGCAAGGATTTTTACAAATTCCTTTGGACGAGGAAAGTAAACCATTAACTGCCTTTAGTACAAGCAACGGTAGATATCAATATGTGAGAATGCCTTTTGGTCTGAAATCAAGCCCAGTAACCTTTGTGAGATTAATGGATAAGATTTTAGGTGATTTATTAGGCAGGGAGGTACATTGCTATATAGACGATTTGATAATAGCAACAGATACAATTGAAGAACACATAAAACTGGTAAGAGAAGTACTAAAGAGACTAAGGAAGGCGAATCTTAAATTGAAGTTAAAGAAATGCAATTTCCTCAGAAGGAAAATAGACTACCTGGGACACACACTAAGTGAAAAGGGTGTGGAAGTAAACGACTTAAAGGTTAAGTCAATCAAAGAGTATCCTACACCTCAATGTAAGAAGGATGTGAAGTCATTTTTGGGATTAGCAGGTTTTTACCGCAAGTACATAAAGAATTTTGCAACAATATCCGCTCCACTGACGGAGTTATTAAAGGAACACGTGTCATTCGTATGGAAAACAAGGCAACAAGAAGCATTTGATGAACTAAAGGAAAGGTTAACTCATTCTCCCGTACTTAGTTTCCCAGATTTCAGTAAAGAATTCTTTTTAGCTACAGATGCAAGTCGCACTGGTATAGGAGCATGCTTAATGCAAAGACATGATAACAAATATAATGCTATAGCATATTACAGTAGAAAGCTAAAGCCCCCAGAAGTAAACTACTCAGTAACAGACCTAGAGTCTTTAGCCATAATAGATGTTTTAAAACACTTCAGGTATATCATATTCGGGTACAAGATAACTGTATTCACTGATCATTCCGCCGCAGTAGAAATGCTTAAGAATCCGAATTTTTCCGGATGTAGAGCTCGTTGGTTATGACAGCCCAAGACTATGACATAGAGTTGAAATATGTTCCAGGAAGGCCAATAAAGTGGCAGACGCCTTATCAAGGCATAGTAACCAAAAGGATAGTATAAACATGATAGGTCACGAAGCAGAACAGGCCGAATTCATAAGCAATGTATTTACCATGCATTACACAGAAGAACTTTCCAGACAAAATTTCATAAGTGAACAAAAAGTGATGAAGACTTAAAGGAGATCTTCGATTTTGTAGAAAATAAAAGAGAATTTAGTCAAAAGGAACGAGCAGAACTAAGTAACAGAATTGGATGCCCCATAGACGCGGTAAACGTCATAGACGACGTACTAGTTTGGATGTGTCACGAGTGTGACCCGTTTGATCAATTACTAGGAGTACTCCATAAAAGAATAGTACCAAGGAGCCTAAGAAATAAGGTCATTGAGTTAATGCATGACGATGACATGAGAGCTCACCCAGGAAGGGATGAAACAGTTAGACTAGTTAAAAGATCGTTTCATTGGAAAGGAATTTACAAGGATGTTAGTAATTACGTGAAGAGCTGCAATACTTGCAACAGTTACAAGGGAAGAACAGATAAGGAAGTACCTCTAGGGAAATATCCCATCCCGCAGACTCCATTTGAAAGAGTAGCCATAGATCTGATCACTAATCTTCACACCACGAGTAAGGGGAATAGAAATATATTAGTGTGTATTGACGCACTCACTAGATATACAGAGTTAATACCATTAACTAGTAAAGGAGCTAAAGAGTGTGCAATCGCTCTTTTCGATAAGATATTTTGTAGGTATTCTGCCCCACAGCTCATTATATCTGATAATGGCACCGAATTCAATAACTCATTAGTTCAAGAAATTTGTGATGCATTCAAGGTAGAAAAGGTAACGATACAACCGTATCATCCAGCTAGTAATGGCTTAGCAGAAAGAAATAACAGAAAGGTTCTAGATGCATTAAGGCATACAGTAGGACAGGATCCTGATTGGGACGTCAATTTACCTTTAGTCCAATTATCACTAAACGCTAAGTATCATACAAGTACTCAAGCAACACCCATAAAAGCTTTAATGGGATATGAACCAAGATTACCTTATGCGTGGCTAAATCAGCCACTACAGCCTAATTACTCTGAAGACATTATGAAAATAAGAATTGGGAATTTCAAGGTAATTCATAAGCAATTACACAAGAATTTAGAGGAAGCTCAGAAGAATATGATAGACAGGCATCAAGAAGGATTAAGGCCAGTAGATTACAAGATAGGCGATGAAGTTTACCTCAAGAAGGAAGTAAGAAGTGGAATTAATTACAAGTTAGCCACTAAATTCACAGGGCCATACAAGGTCATAGATGTGCAAGAGACTAAGGTGAAAGTGAAAAAGGTGAATGAAGTAATACCTTCCACATATGCTGAATCATTAGAAGAAGAAGGATTTTGGATAAATAAAGATAAAGTCAAGAGAACAAAAGAAGTTAAAGAGGCAGAACTGACTGAAGAATTAGAAGAAGCTACTTCAGAAGAAAATACTAGATATAACCTAAGAAATAGAAGAGTCACATTTCAGTAATAATGATAAGAACAAACCCGTCAATTCATCCTATTAGTCCCTGTATTTGATTTCTTTGTTGCTGAGTTTGCCTTCATTGGTTGACTTAGTAAGGAAACTATTTTTTTATAATGTTGCAATGCTTACTTTAATTAGTCGGTCTTGTAACAAAAGAATTTGGGGTTAAGGCGCCGTAACTTCGAATTTACATTTTCTTTAACTGAGGGGAATTACTTAGGAAGCAAGAAAGTAAAGTAAAATTTCTGAAATGTAACGTATTAAAGTCAGAAGGGTTAACAGTCATCTTTAGGGATTTGCAACCCACTGTCACTAATAGAAGAATGAGGTAGAAGTTTAAGACAGGTTTTTAAATGATTTCACGAGAATCTTGTTTTCAAATCACGAATATTTGTGTCAGTGTACTAATCATAGAAGTAAAAGGTAAAGAAATGAGAAATACAGTTCGTAAGATTTGTGAGTACTTTAAGGATACCTCATCAAGGAGAAGTCTTGGCATAACCCATAACATGTCAACATTGAGAAGAGTGCATGAACTATACTAACGCTAGAAGTAGGAATAGTAATTACTTATTTTCCCGTAGAACTAACACGTTTGCGATCTTCGTTTCTTAGAGATACTTTAATTAGCGAAAGCTCACCGATTTGTTTTGCCAGTCACAAAATATTCATAAGTACTACTTTGTTTTCCCGACCCAAGTTGCCAGTCATACTTTTGAGTTAGTCATTAAAATGTAGAAGTTTCCTATGCAAAGAGAAGTCTATACTTGCATTGATAAAGTCAAGCAACGCATACACAAGTAAGTTACACATGTTAGTTACACAATGTTTGAATACACCCAAGATACAAGTAAGGACATTATCATTCATTTGTAGCAGCGAGCCCAACAAGAAATCCATGAAGAACGGCCAAGAAATGAAGATTGCCGCCTTATGATTGTACAGATTGATTACTTTTAAGAATTTAAAATCCACCTGTTAGGCAGCTAGGTATGAGGGCTGAGTAAATCCAAATGTAACTTGGATAGATAATTGCTAATGTTTCTTTGCTCTTTTATATCATTTACGATTGTTTAATACTTAAAGCCAGATACATAGAAGGAATTTGTCATACAAAACGTGCATATTGTTAGGAGCCCTCATAGTCCATACTGTTTTGTTTATTTAGAAAACTGTCAGGAGCCAGTTAGGTAGCATGGCCGAGACTGTATCGAGTGAATAGAGAAAAAGGTATTTTTTCGAAGTAGAAATATCCTATTTCCATTTGGGTCAGTACGGAGGACTGTAACGCAATAAATTTCCCAGTCTGTCAAAACAAGTCTCCAACCATATCGTCAAGAACACACCGGCACTAACGAGGCGCTAAGAGAAATTGCATCTGGCCGTGCCTTCGAATCCACGAGGGTCCTCTGAAGGAACCTTATGGTTAGTAAGAGTGTGGGAAAACCCTCAACCCCCTTGACTTCGAGGATAGCCCAAGGAAATAAGCCACGCCCACAGGTCAAGCCTAGATGTTTTGGCCAATCAAATGCCATCAGTGCCAGAGACCTAGGCACATCCTACAAGGAGCAAATACCCAATAATCAACAGGAATTCCTTAAAACACACCTCAAAAGTTGGAATGAAGCAAGTGGAGGAGGTGCCTCAGAAAAAGCAGTACCTGCCCAGAATATGATGTCATGGTTGACACAAGGGAAAATGGGAGATATAAGGACAGGCATACAGGAAAGGAGACAGAAAAAGAGTGGGAAGATAGAGAGAGAGAACTATTCCGAAGTGTGGGAAGCAGAAAAGACAGAAAGAGAAGTGTGTTAGTGAAGAAAGACTCTCTCAAACAATAGTCCTCGTAATCTAATTCGTTAAGTCTCTCGAAACCATTATTTCAAAGTCTCGAAACCATTATCTTAAAGTCTCGAACCATTAAGAAACAGTTAAGAACTACAGGTGGAACTGTAAGACAAAAATCACCAATAAAGAAGAAACGGGAACAATTAATCATTTTCCCTTTAACCTCGGTAATTTACAATTTAATAACTGTTTTAAAGAGCCACTTGTTCCTACTTACAATAATTACCACACGCCCTACCCCGGACGCGCTTACCTTAGTGTTGGGCCCTTTGAAGGAAGAAACTGGGTCCGACAACATATATATATATATATATATATATATATATATATATATATATATATATATATATATATATATATATATATATATATATATATATATATATATATATATATATATATATATATATATATATATATATATACAGTATATATATATATATATATATATATATATATCATATATAATGTGTGTGTGAACTCGCATTTGTGTGCGTTTCTGAACAGGCACATTTCATAAATTTCCTCCGGTACGAATGCTAACATAAAAACTTTCTCTTTAAAGAACATATTTTTCATCCTCTATTTCTTCTGTACATTAACATTATGATAATTTCGCAGCAACAAGTTGGAAGAAGTCTTAAACTCCATTAATTGATAAGAAAACATCAAGAATATAAATCGCGATCAAACAATAAAAAACTGAGATTCAGTTACGTATCGAGTGAATGCGGTCGATTTCGAAAAGTAATAATATAAAAAAGTTTTCGTTTATAACCTAACCATGACATAAAATAAAGCCCACGTTGTAGTGCAATTCTATACCGATTTCGTGCTTTCTTTGCCGATGACTATACTCCAATGCAACTCTTCTGTGGCATATCCTCCTAACCCGGTTATCCGTGTCTGATATTGATATTCCCTTTCTTTCTCTCTGCCCCCTCCCCCTCGTTAGTTTAACTAACAGCATTCCTTTTTCTTTGTTATTCCAAAGAAGAGAGAGAGAGAGAGAGAGAGAGAGAGAGAGAGAGAGAGAGAGAGAGAGGGATAATTTCTGGAACAAAAAGGGTACGGCAGTCGAAAGGGATTTCACCTTAAAGATCTATGGAAACGTAGTCAGTGGATTACGCTTCCAGTGCCTGCTCTATTTTTCTCTAATAACCATCATTTTCTGCTCCAGTCTATCCTAGTCCTTTTAAACTTCTTTTCCTGAAAGACATCCTTCCTCCCTATCCTCCCTTATCCACCTCATATCCCATCTCAATCAAGCTATCTATACATTTAGTGTTGTCCCATCTTAAAAGAAGTCGTAGTCTGTTATATTTTGATATTAATTTTAATAAAGATGGATAAAAAAATACTAAACTATTCTGACTACAGTCCAATAAATCTACGTGAATTTGTGTGCAGTCTGTTGTTTCTGTTTATAAATCAGAGCAGTAATGTGACGCTGAGTGTCAGCCTAATATGAAGCAGTGCATTAAAAAAAGTCTCATCTTGAAATGAATCATTTGTCATTGCTGGAAGCTGTCAAGGGAGGCATTATGCAGAACACTATTCTAACCTTGCTATAGCGAATGGAACCCATTAGGCTTGATTAAAATACGAGAAAGCAAAGACTTGTGTAAATATGTCATAACCTTCACTGTATACACACGTGAGAGACAATACTTTGGATGAGTTTCAACGCCACACATTTTCAAACAGCGAAGTCAGTTGCTTCACGAGGGTGAAATGTATAGCCGGTGATATTCTAAAGGTTGTTGTGTCTTTCGTTTGATGTATCATACCTAGGGGATGTTTGCTCTGTTCCTTCGCTCAGTAAAGGGTTAGATGGTAACTCAAGTCTTAATATTGAGTATCTTGATGTTAATGTTGTCCATTGACTCCTCATAGAAACATGTCCATAGTGGATTCAGGTTATCTCATTACATTAAAACTGAATAAGTGTACATGCAATAATTTGTTTGGTGAATACAAATAGTCATCGGAAAATAGTCCTCACGTTTAACGTTAAAAATTCTTAAACAAAATACACGGAAACCAATTTGTGCGAAATTTTAAAAGTATGACGTAACTGGAAAATAACTGACATATTACCAACATTTTTAGCTAGACACTTCGTCTTCTGTCAGATAAAAGTTGGCCATACGCCCGTACGTGCTTTGTCTTAAGGCGGCCTGGAAGTGGGGTAAGGAGTGAAAGGGATTAAGTGGCCTGTGTGGACCTCCTGACTCTGTACTCCCAAAAGTGGAGT
>NC_089749.1:2775203-2845203 GCF_040412425.1 Macrobrachium rosenbergii | reverse complement strand
CACCACCGGGCCGTGGTTAAAGTTTCATGGGTCGCGGCTCATACAGCATCATCGAGACCACCGAAAAATAGATCTATTTTCGGTGGCCTTGATTATACGCTCTACAGAAAACTCGACTGCGCCGAAGAAACTTCTGCTCATTTTTTACCTATTTATATTGAAGCATGTTATAACGAGTAATGTACATTATATCTTGCTATTAATGGTATACACAAATTAAGTTTTCATAGAAATTTGACACAATCTCTTTTACACAGCTCCCACAATTTAAAAACTCACAGATAGAGAGAAAGTAAAAAGAAATTGCGCGCTAACGACGTCGTCCTAAAAACCTGCGAATTTCAAAATTTTTCGCCCAAGTTACAACAACCAAATAACGTTGTATCGAGCTCTTAATAAAGAGGTTTTGTGGAGACTGGAATGACCTCGAACAGACGAGGCCATTCAGGAGAGGCGCATTAATAGCTCATTCTCGAATATATATTTTCAATAATATTTTAAGTCTCACGCAGAGCCATCTCATTTCGGCTAATACCTGACATTTCCCTGGTCAAATGAGAACCCTCTTTGACAAATGATAATAGGATTACCGCCGAAATTCATTAACAATATCCTGAAGTAAATATTTATAATTATGCTGTTCTAGATTTTGGAAAAATAATTGGCTTTCGTTTTTCACATGCTATGTCCTACTTGGTCTGCTCTACCATATTATCATTACTGATGTAATCCATTTCGAAAATTTAGTGCTTAAGAGTTCTATCTATCTATCTATCTATCTATCTATCTATCTATCTATCTATCTATCTATCAATCTCATTGTAATTAGAATCGCCATATTTTCTAACCATATATTTTTAATACAAGTCGAAAAACCTCCTTCCAGAAAAAACAGGCTGCAGAGAGATGTCGCCCCAATTCGCTAAGAAAACTTCTGAGTCGCGAGCCAGAATGAGATCTCGAGAGAGTATTTACGAAAAGGGCGGAATTTCATTGATATTCATAGCATCTCTCTGCCGTATTTACATGCTTTATTGACATGTTTTATTTACACTCGACGTCTCTTCCACCCAGCTTCGCTTCTCACAGTTGGAAGTCATTTTCTTACTGCTCAGTGACGCGCGAGACTATGAAGAATCGTCGATTGTTTATTTAATGTCTTAAACTTAAATTGGTTCCATTGTTGGGTTTTTAGAGCCACGCTTACGTATGTCCTAGAATTCAAGGATTATGGAGTGAGACATTTTTATTCACTGGCAACTTTTATATATCGACTTTGATACAGAATATAAAGCTACATTTCTGATTATTTATGCATTTGTTAAGAAATTTACAGTCATTTTTGGCTCGTTTCAAATTCGTTGGATGCACGTCGAATAATAATAATAATAATAATAATAATAATAATAATAATAATAATAATAATAATAATTTATTCAAATGCGGGCATAGAATATGAGTACTGTTAATAAGTATGGAAAATTATAAATACTTCTCCTTTTAATGGCCATGAATTTTTTCACTAACCGTAACTTTGATATTTTCCATTGGTTACCATAGATGTCGCAATACATATAACCATGTGGCGTAACAGTAGTATTACATTTTTTTTGCGTATTTATTTCTTTTCATTGGACCTCATGATGTGATTCTATTGACGATGGAATGCGCAGTACGAATAAATGAAGTCGTTTCTTGTTATAGTCGTCTGCTTATATCTTTTTAGAATAACCCTTACATTTCATCTCTTATTATTATTATTATTATTATTATTATTATTATTATTATTATTATTATTATTATTATTATTTTAACCTGCTGCAAAAATGTTATCCTTATATATGATTTTTAACTCATCAAAATCACTCCAAAAATGTATTTTTGTATTTGGCCCTCTGCTTTAGGAGGAGTCTAACATACAGACCAGACATGCAGTTACGATCTCGAGTTATAACATAGATATTATAGCTGATGTTGTTGGTGTTGCTTGAAATGAAGCAAGGTGATGAATGGATTATTCTTATTTAAATTATTCTGAAACGGAGTATTTTTCTCTCTCAGAAGGAGGGCGAGGAAGATCTTTGATTCTGACATGGAAGCTGATGTGGGTCAGGTGAGTAAAGCTGCACCCTGTGTATAAAAGTTGATCGCCTTTAAAACAGAAATGGTGTCATTATCAGCTTGAGGTATTTATGATAAGAATTTTCAGTATTTTCGATTCATTCATGCATGCATTCGTGTGTTGATTTGTTGATCTCTGCAAAAAGTAGGAACTGAGTGGTCAACTATATTAGGATGAGAGAGAGAGAGAGAGAGAGAGAGAGGGTGGGAAAGCAATGTCCCCACGGACGTGAAACACCTCCTTTGCAGCAGGTGTTCGGCCTCTGTTTCTATTCTATCTCTCTAGATAAAATAGATAGATAGAAAAAAATCTTGCAAGCGACCCCATTGCAACCAAAGGATGGACTTAATGGAATGATTTTGAATTTAACATTGAAAATAAAATATAAAGAAAATTAACCAGCCATAAAATTTCTCTGTTCCGTTTGAGTGAGCGTTTTGTGCGCATGCGTCTTACATCCGAGAGGAAACGAAAAAAAAGATGGAATGACTTTGGGTTTTCGTTTTCTTAATTTATTCATGCATAAATATATTGGTTTTATAAGCAGATTTTTTCTTATATTTTTTTCAGTTAACTTTTTTAAAGTTTCGAGTATAGACCAGCAAAATCTTAAAGCAAAATCTTAGACTGCGTAGCAAAGAATATGGTATTACCGTTGAAAAAACGGTCGTGATTCCAATGAGAAGCAAAAATGAGATGTTACAGGGCTCTGAAATTAAATAACGAAACTCGACAGACAGACAGACAGACAGACAGTCATACAGACACAGGCAGACAGACACAGGCATACAGACAGACAGATGGGCTGGTTGTGTTCGAAAGCGTGAAAAAGAGAAAAATTGTTATAAATGGCGTAAGTAACTGTATGTGTGCTTGTATTTGGTTGTATTTGTGTGTGTGTTTGTGTGAGAAAGTGTGAAAGAGAGGTAAATTGTCAGAAATGGTATAAGAAACTGTATGTATGCTTAAATGTGTATGTGTGCGTGTGGGAGAGGGAGAGAGAGAGAGAGAGAGAGAGAGGGAGAGAGAGAGAGAGAGAGAGAGAGAGAAAAACCTTTCATAGCACATTGTTCTATAGCTTGGAAAAAGGTTATTTTCCAGTTACATAGCATCCAAGAGAACGATAAAGTTTCTTGTAAATATTCCAAAATTTCCTAAAATCTTTTAACAAAATTTCTTCTATCTAATTTCGTGTAATTTTTACGGTTTAGTATTATTTGTGGTGTTTCGCTGGCAAAGAGAGGCGATCTCATCAGGCAGACAGACAGAGTCAAAAAGATTTTTTTATCTTGACGCCCACCCAACTCTTAAGAGGTATAGCGGGTTCCTTGGTTTTTTCCAGTTAGGCTGAGAGCTGTTTATATATATATATATATATATATATATATATATATATATATATATATATATATATATATATATATATATATATATATATATATATATATATATTATATATATATATATATATATATATATATATATATATATATATATATATATATATATATATATATATATATATATATATATATATATATATATATATATATATATATATATATATATATATATATATATACGTGTGTACGTGTATATATGTGTGAGTGATAAAAATTTATCGTTCGGAATAGTAAGTTATCATAAATTGATACTTCTTAAGAAAATTGTTAAAATTACTTTTTATTCAAAAAGATGTAACGCAACCAGCCACCTATAAACGATTCATTCAGGGGGAAAAAGACTTCAATAAAAATTCAAGCTGTCATCCAGCTCCTGAACCCGAAGCGCTACCCCGCAACCCACACCGCCAATCGTCTTACTGAATGCATTCAACAAGGAAAAAAGTTTATAACTCAGATTTTCTGGAATTGACTTGGATGAACTTTATTCCTCCTTCAATTGCTTTTATGTGGAATTTCCCTTTATGGTGAAATTTTAAACCTAAATGAAACGAGACTAAGACGTGACAAATGTCTGTTGTGGCGATGCCTTTAGACTGATTTTAATGCCTGTTTGCCAAGGTCGCCTGATTTATCTTCGTTCGCAAATGGACATTATATTCCATGGAGGCCTGCTTGTGAATCAATGAATTTTTTCCATAATAATAATAATAATTAGTGCTGTATTAGTAAATATCACTGACGCAAATAGAAAGCAGGTGTGTGCATAATTTAGATGTAATCTTCTAAATCATGACCTCAATAGGGACACAAAATAAAAACCGAAGCACAAAATACCCTTTGATTACTGACACTGATACTGATGCAGACCCGTAGTTTAGCAGTTTATTTAATTCCCTTTCTGTTACAATAACTGCAGTTTTCACCCTTCCTTTGGTCTTCCCCCATTCTATCCACAGTCGGAGTTGCTAGTCTTGACAGAAGCTCTGGTGATAGCGACAGCCATGGCCTGAAGGAGTTTCTCGTTTCCTTGTACTTTCTTGAGAAGTTGTGACTTGAGATTTGGGTTGCACTTGAATCTATACTTTTCCTGTGCATTTGTGTATTTCTGTATTTTTGTTACATTTCCCCTCTGAGCAGAAACCCTAGTCTTGTTCTCTTTAATATGAAATAGAGAGAGAGAGAGAGAGAGAGAGAGACTGTTCAGCATTACACGTCAACATTATTCACTCTGAATTACTTAGCAGATAAGAGTATCTGCATGAGCGAAATTTAGGGAACACAGTACGCGATATAATAAATGATTATCGTACGTGAGAAGAAACCATTCGGGGGCTCTTCCATCACTCTGATAATCCAGCTGATTATTAATGACAGGAGGCCTCTACACCACTTCGCCCTAAGTCTACAGTTTAGGCTGAAAGCCTAAGGTGCTGACAGGATCAGGAGAACGAATTAACCGGGATTAGACGGGAGAGATGGAGTTGACGGAATGGCTTGTATGTGATGTACTACTAGAACGATCATTCTGAGATGGGATGACTCTCTCTCTCTCTCTCTCTCTCTCTCTCTCTCTCTCTCTCTCTCTCTCTCTCTCTCTCTCTCGGCGTCGATGACAGTAGAAGCTGCGACGCAAGTTTTCATAAAGCCAATCAACCAATCAGTCAACCTATCAATCTCTCTCTCCCTCTTCATTTCCTGCGGCAGTAGGAACCACAGTCATTGTTTATATAAAGTCTCTCTCTCTCACTAGATTTATATAATGTATATGTGTATATATATATATATATATATATATATATATATATATATATATATATATATAAATATATATATATATATATATATATATATATATATATATATATATATATATATATATATATATATATATATATATATATATATATATATAATATATATATATATATATATATATATATATATATATATATATATATATATATAATCAATAGTTGACTCTCGGACATTAAATATTGTCGGGACATTAATTAACTGGGGATACAACCACCTTCATTTTAGTGAAGTTTTAGATATCTAGTAAAAGAAAGATCATGCACCCATCTTAATAACAGAAAACAATTTTTTTATGAAATATAAACTTTAAAACGTCCTGTAATATCAACAAGAGATTAAAATTCCTGATAATTACCTAACAAAATGAAGAGAGCCCGAATGGCTTCCCTTACAACAGGGGGTACTCAGAAAGCAAGTTTGTGACAGATCCCCAAGTCTTCCTCCTCTTGACACGCTCGAGAACTTCCGGAGAACTGTTTCTAGGAAGAGAAAGAGAGAGAGAGAGAGAGAGAGAGAGATCTTATGAGTTTTAAGCAAGGTGATGAGCATAACAGGAGCAAAGTTGAAAATTAAACTCAGATAGTTCGGAAGAACCTGCGTCAGAAGTTCAGTGAGGAACTCGAACACGTGTTCCTGACTTTAGCAGTTTTCCCGCTCACTTGCCTCGCCTTTCTTCATGAGCCGAGAGTAGTACTCTCTCTCTCTCTCTCTCTCTCTCTCTCTCTCTCTCTCTCTCTCTCTCTCTCTCTCTCTCTCAATTAAATAATTGACGTAATCAGCACCAACACATTATTCTCTTAATAACTCCTTATTATCGTCCATATTGAACCCACATTCACATGAAACAAGTGTCAACTTCCGTGTGCACCTGAGAATAATCTACAAAATTACCATACTAGGACTTAGCCTACGATAATCCTTGCAACACTTATATTAATACTTATTAGTATGTATATATATATATATATATATATATATATATATATATATATATATATATATATATATATATATATATATAGAGAGAGAGAGAGAGAGAGAGAGAGAGAGAGAGAGAGAGAGAGAGAGAGAGAGAGAGCTTTCATAATTTTAAGTATGGTGTTCTTTAAACAAAAGTTTTTCATTGTTATTGGAGAAGGATTGAGTAAATTTCTTCATTTAGTCATAAATTCCATTGACTGTATTACTGTTTTTAATGCTACTGTTATAGCTAGTGTGTCTCAGGACAGAAATATTTCACTACTCAATACTGACTAGTTCGCCTATTTTAAAGTAAAAATATATAACCACCGCAGATTTCTTCTAAATAGAAAAATCTTTAAGTTTTTCCAGTATTTTAATTTTCTGTCTATCGTCTATAAAGTTTGCGTCATTATTACCCGCATAACCAAGAGATTAGAGAATTATTAACATTGTCATTACTCTTCATTATATTTATTGTGAAAACGGATCAAACGCCTCTTGATATATGAATGAAAATGAATTAGTATAGTAATACCGTAAAAATGATGTTATATTCATCATCGGGAATTACCTCAAACCTCTTTATACTGAGAGAAGCGATTCACGTGTTTCTTTATTTCATCTTTTATGACATCTTAGAACAAAAGAAATGTTTCAAAATGCCTGAACCGTTATCAAAAAACGTCTTTGATCTGTGTCCTAAATGTTAAGCATTTCATCACAGCTGTGTTTGAAGGAAAAAGAAAGACTTACTTTTTAAAATTATTGAATGTTCCAAGTATATTACAACACAAGTATTAATTATGGAAATGGTCACGATGTTATTGTTTTTACATTAGTTGGGCATAAAATATAAATCATGGTTGAATCGATTAGCAGTAGTAATAATAACAATATTACTAGCAGCAGCAATAATAGTAGTAGTTGTAGGAAGAAGAGGAATAGATGGATCAGGAGGAAGAGGAGTCAGAGAAGTCTATAAATAATAGTAAGTGTGACAAATACGATGTTAAAAGTGACAAAACGTGCTTGCAGAAGCAAAGATTGTCCTAGTAATAGTAATAGTTTTTAAACTTCAAAGCAAAAAAAAAAAAAAAATAGAGAGGATGGCAGTCACGACAAAACAAAGAGAAAATGCCAGCTAAAGCAATGGCAGCCGCGATATGAAATGGATCCTGCTTGTTATTGGGAACGCTGAAGCCTTTTCATGGGTCCTAAATTACCTCATTTTCCCAGCAAGGATTCCAGAGACGGATCTATCGAAAACATTATCTAGTTGGTCGTTGTGGTTCATTGCTTCTGTTTATACTCCAACGTTTACTGATTGTTGGTTTCATTTTTCAAAAATTGCATATAATATATATATACTGTATATATATATATATATATATATATATATATATATATATATATATATATATATATATATATATATATATATATATATATATATATATATATATATATATATATATATATATATATATATATATATATATATATATATATATATATATATATATATATATATAGATAGATAGATAGATAGATAGATAGATAGATAGATATATGTGTGTGTGTACATATACATATATCACAAATGCCAAGCCACAAATATCGTTTAATGCCCCGTCCACTCCGTTTATTTCTACTTTACAAATTTAATTTCCAGAAGCATATTCTCACATAAGTAGCCTGCTATACTACCTCAATATAAGGCTCTAACAATTTGAACACGAATAATGTTTCAAGGATCCTTAAGTCAATCCTCGAATATCTTATTCAGCAGCATCCTCAAGCATCCTTGCAGAATCTCCTCCACATGAGGCAATTTGGGAGATTAGGAGACGCCCTTTTGAGGTTGATGCGGTTATCTCGAAAGCGGTATTTGCTTGAGAATGGTGGTTTCATTTGGCTTTGTCATCTGTTTATCCCTTGGAAGATACAACTGTAAGCACATGTCATGATGTGAATTGCAAGCTCTTGGTTGTGTGTGATATATATGTATATATTTATGTGTGTGTGTATGAAGAGAGAGAGAGAGAGAGAGAGAGAGAGAGAGAGAGAGAGAGAGAGAGGGTGTTTTGCGACTGAACTAGTAATTGGCAAAGAAATATTGACAATATTGGTCTTGTCCCATTATTGAAGAGCTGGTTAGAAGACCAGATATTTAGCACTGGAAAATCAAATAAGCCGAAACCTATCCCACAGATCTAATGGAAGGAAATATAATCCAGGCTAGAAGACGCACCCAGATTCAGTAAATCCAATCTTTCGCTCCCAAGATTTGACGATTTGGAAAACCTTTCCAAACAAAAAAAAAAAAAAAATAGATTTTTATTGGCATTTCATATCAAAGCCAAACACTGTATTCACAACAACAAAAAATAAACGGGAAACGCGTAAAGCTGAGTTTAACCTGATGGAAATGATGCTGGTGAAGTCTTAATGTCGGGTTTTGTAGAGAGAGGGAGAGAGAGAGGGAAAGAGAATCGTTTCGCAATGTGGTACAGACAGTGAGAGGGACATAGGTATAAACAGAGTGAACGAGAGAGAGACAAACAGTCAGAGAGAATGTAAGAGAGTGTAGGAGAGACACCATAATGAAAAGGGAAGCGAGAAAAACCGAGATAAAAAAAAGAGAGAGAGAGAGAGAGAGAGAGAGAGAGAGAGAGAGAGAGAGAGAGAGACGTTAACCAATTTACTAAGAGGAGCGAACATAATTGTGGATGTTGAGACTCCTCGGCTTTTCCAAATGTAAAATATATACTTTATCTATATTTGAACTTTTGCTATTTCCCCCGCCCCCAACACTAAATATTACATCACATGTAACCCATAGAAGGAATATGCCTACCAAAAGGTATAAACCATGATGCTACGCCTGGAGAAATTATTTTTGACAGTATCAATTCTTTTCCAATACCACCAATCCCAACATCTCAGCCGCAAAGATTGAATCTGAAAATATTTCTTGGCAGGAAATCTAAAGGAAATGTTTGCTTGAACGAAATCAACAAAGTTCGATCGATTTTGATTCGTATCTCGTAGAGACAAGAATTAGCTTTTATTTTACTAAATAATATTTGTGGACGTAAAAAGCACAGAAATACCTACAAATATCACGTCCTTTGTTATTCTTAAGTCCTCTCTCCCCTTCTCCCTTTCACAAATGCAGCCCACAACAGTCGACAAACAGCCAGGTTCATATGACGGTGCTCAGGTCACTAGAGGCTTACTGGACTTTTCAGGATGGTCCCCGTATCATTCCTTTAACGTCCACTTCGGGGATCGAACGCTGGTCATCCATTTTGTGAACTATACGTGCTGCAACTTTTCCCACGAGAGAGAGAGAGAGAGAGAGAGAGAGAGAGAGAGAGAGCAGTTTTTCAAGCAGTATGTTACTGATTACCTCCGTTACTGCATATTGAGCGAAAGGGACAGGTAGAAAGTGAGGCGTTTACGTTGAGGGTGGGGGCGGTTTAGGGGGCGGGTTGTGGGTTGGTGTTGGGTGGATATGATTACCCAAATTCCACAAGATGTTAATATATCAGTTATGACAAATTCTGAATTACAGACAGAGAAAGACAGATTCAGTGTTCGGGATCACATTTGTGTCCATGAAATATCTGAAGGAAATGAATAACCGAATAAAGAAGCAAAGTGATTGAGAGCAAGGTTCCATGAATGATGGATGCCATATTAATGGCCCTCTTTCTTGAGACAGGGAGGCTTACTATGGCCATGAGCTTCTATATCATTCGAGAAAATATGCTGTATCCCCGAGAGAAAATGTGCCAGCGAAAACCATGGTCTTGGTTCTTATGGTTTCAGGGGACAGCCTCGTGTCTGTTAAGTACCTGTGTAACTTAGAGAACTGGGTTACTATATACATATACATAAAGAGAAAAAGTGCTCCGATATCAGTTCTGTTGAAAAAAATAGGCTGAGGCAACATTTGAACAATAAAAGAATCTTTATCATTCTTTGACCCAAGGTAACTGTTTCTCAAGGGATATAACCGAAGCAATGGTAGAAATGATATAGGTCCATCCATGTCCTAATTCACAATTTCAAGAGAGCTCATAACCCCTTGGGGGTTAGTAATGTTAGTGTACCTCACGGGGTGCAATGTAGGCATTACTAAAGGGTGCTTACAGCGTTCCTTCGGCTCCTAGATATACCTAATTTTAGCCCTCTACCTCCATTCCCATTTCCTTTCTTCACTCTTGTTGTCCAGCCTCCCTAACTATTACTTCTTACTGCTGCTGTGGGGTTTTCCTCCAGTTCCACTTTTAGGGCCTTGCACTTCATCTCCTTCATTTTTAGGATATCTTTACATTGCTGTCCAGCCACTTCAACTTCCTCCTTTTACTGATATGAGCGCTGAAAGGCCGAAAGTGCACCAGTGCCTGGCTTGAGAACCTAAATTTCATAAAGTACATAGATGAGCAAGCTAGTAAAATCCCTTCTCTGAAAACTTCCTAAGATGGCGTCTGCCTTTGCACCCGTAGCCAGAAGCTTTCCCGAGCTAATTAAGAAGTTGTTCCTCTGAAGTCACGCTCGAAAGGTCTCAAGCAAACTTATGCAGAAGTTAGAGGCATCCTCCAATGGACGCCTGGTTATCTTTCTATTGTTCCTCAATGTTTTTTTGTTATAATATTCTGCAAATCAAATGCTACCTTACATTCAGAACAATAGGAACAGTGATCTCTCTCTCTCTCTCTCTCTCTCTATATATATATATATATATATATATATATATATATATATATATATATATATATATATATATATATATATATATATATATATATATATATATATATATATATATATATATATATATATATATATATATATATATATATATATATATATATATATATATATATATATATATATATATATATATATATATATATATATATATATCATATATGGCATAATTATGATTCAGTCTGTTGGCCTGACTTGAGGGAAAAAACAATCTCTCTCTCTCTCTCTCTCTCTCTCTCTCTCTCTCTCTCTCTCTCTCATAAAATCCAGGGCACAAAATTTCCCCCAATTTGTGCAAATCGCACTGAAATAAAATATATCCCCGAAGTGATTTCAGAGAATAAGAACAAGGCCTGACGTGAAATCCATCTTGTAAGAGCAAAAATGTCTGAGAGGAGCTGATAAGTGTCTTCGTTCAAGAGTCTTATGTGGTTTAACATTAACTGGGGCATTATTAAATTAATAATCATTACTACTAACACTGTTTTATATATACCACTTCGGTTAAAAATCGCTCAGCTGTTGCAATAGTAACTAGTACTCCTGCTAATCATTCCAAGTAACTAATCGCGTGATTTCAGACTCCAAATAGATTTGTTGACATAGGATAGTCAATCTCACATACTCAGTGAGCTTACAGGATCAGCTCTGGATATTAGACCTAAGGGGTTATATCCTCTAACATTAGCTACTGAAAAGTTAAGAACTCCAGTATACATCCACTGTCGCGAGATTTTCGCAAGAGGTAATACATGAAAGAAGACAATCTGGACACATTACGCGCTTAATATTCTCCATAGTTCGTAATATCATCACTTTATATAAAAAGCTAAAACTCCTTACAACAATTTCCTTGGAAGTTAATCAAGAAACATACTTGAAAACATCGTTGCATAAACTAGAACTAAAGTCCAGGAAAGCCATAAGAAGATTATGCTTGCAAGCACCATTTTAGAAGCTCTTCAGCGATGCGAACCTTGCAGTCAAAGGTCCATAAGACGAATATTAGACCGAGAGTATTACGTCGGCATGATCCATCGTAACTGCTGTGTAAATGTGCGCGAGCCATTACGGCCAGATACAATCTGAATAAGCGATGAAGGTAAACATTTCGTTAATGTCGTCTGCAGGCCGTTCCTTGTGCTTATAAGTCTCGGATGAAAAAGTGGCTGATGAGAATCTGGGATGGGGCATCCACAGGCAATGGGGCGAGAGCCAAAAGGAAGAGCGACGGAGAAGGAAAAGTTAAGATGAAAGCCCATGAAGCAGACGCTCACGGTACGAGGGGCGTGGAAGAGATGCAAATATGAACGGAGTTGAGAATAAGAATGTAGCCGATTAATATAAGTAAGGCAGCACATTTTCCTGAACCCTCCCAAAATGAAGTCTGACTTTCTAAGCAAAGTTTCATAAATTACTAGCGTCCTTCCGGCGAATCCCACTTTAGTAACAGTTAAACGATATGTAGCCTATTATACAGCAAAGCCCATTTTGACCTTCAGAAAAATTATTTACATTTGTTTGTAATAGGAAGTACAACTCTAGTACTACTGTTGATAATAGTTTAAGACAACTTAGGAACAAAACTAGAAATGAGAAAACCACATAACATCAGCGGAAAAAGAAGTGAAAGTAGTTAAGAAATAATCATACATGTCCATCCTAACACAGAAAAAGGTATAACCTTGGTTTCATACATGCATAAGACATTTTCTAAGAGAGAGAGAGAGAGAGAGAGAGAGAGAGAGAGAGAGAGAGAGAGAGATAATAATTCATGTAATCTTGATAATAAAATGTGAAATGGAAAACGCAGTGTCGATACTCGCGAAGATGTGAAGACTTCGTATCTGCAATTCCCTTTCGGCAGCAAATAGATGAAATCCTGACAGGAAGTATATGAAAATGTGAGACTGAGTGTGGGAACAGTTCTAACCGTTTTGACTGTGTTTATTTTCCAGGGAGAATGCATAAATAATGTATCTTTACATTGAAAATTTTATATATAAAATGAGCTAGAGATAATGCAAAATCATTAAGAGCTTTTCAGACTCTTGATAAACCAGGAAAGTAAGGTTATAGATATTGGAATATCAGTCTTCAGGATTTTACACAACGAATTTTATGCCAGGATAAATAACATGAACGGTAATGTGAATGCAGGGAAATAAATACACACGAAAACACTTGATAAGAATAAAAAAGGAAATAGGAAAGGTTATCAAATGATTAGTTTTGCTGACTGAAGAATTTTAAAAGTATTACATATTCAAGAGTATTTGCTCAGAAGAAAATGCAGTCATCTCGAACTAAAGCCTATCAACATTATGCAAATGCTTAGAATTTCTTCTCAACTCCGATTTCCTATTATTTATATATATATATATATATATATATATATATATATATATATATATATATATATATATATATATATATATATATATATATATATATATATATATATATATATTTATATATTTATATATTTATACATATATATACGTGTGTGTGTGTGTGTGTACGGGCGCGAGTGTGTGTGTGTGTGTGTGATGCGGGTTTTAATTCTAAAAACCATCATTCGAGAAATCTAATGAGAATAAACAGTGAACAGATTATGCCCTAAGCAAGGACCTGACTTCCAAAGTAAGGATCGTTGCCAAGGACTTGAAGGATATTATTACGCAAAGGTTTCTGGCGAGATCCCATGCTGGAAAGGCAGTTTGTAGTTCCAACCAGGACCCACTCAATTAACTACAATGAGGGAAGTATTTCAAATTGTGCATGGTGTCAGTCTGCAGGCGGGAAAAAAATGCTTTAAAAATATCGTATCTGAAATTGAGTGTGCGGGAGTTTATTTCTCAAATGATGTCGTAGCCATCTTTGCCAAAATATCAGTGTTCTTGAAAATAAGGAAGTTAAATAATGATATTAGGATAAATAAGAAAAAAGACAGGAATTGCAGAAGTGAAAGTAATAAACATGTGAAAGTGATAAGGTAATGGTATGCACAGCAAACAAACATAACTGTGTTAACCTATGTACGCACATCATTTATATATACTGTAAACTGTGTAAATAAACTTTACAGTAATGTAATAGTTATATATTTATTCTTCTTTCAGAAATATGCTATAGACATGATAAATATGCTGTCAGTTAATCTAGGATATCCAAATCAATAGAGAGAGAGAGAGAGAGAGAGAGAGAGAGAGAGAGAGAGAGAGAGAGAGAGGGTGCAGACAGGTGAGTTGTGGATCAGCTGACGTCACTGCGCAGAGGGATCGTAAATCGGGTCTCTGTCCGTCTGACCTGTCTGAGTGGGTCCTGGGTCCAACTGGCCCAGAAGTTCGTCAGGACGAAAAATAACGTCATAATTCAACGGTAATCCTTCCAGTTCGTGGAGCTTAGTTCATGATAAATGGAATGGGAGCGAATGGGTGGGCGGAAAGGACTGAGCTAGTTCTTGGTAAAGACTGAAGATGGGATGAGCCTACTTTTAGCAGTTTTTGATTATTATTATTATTATTATTATTATTATTATTATTATTATTATTATTATTATTATTATTATTATTATTATTATTGAAAGAGACGATGAATCCCCATTATAATTACATTTACTAGCTGACAGGGAAGTGTAAGTAATATTCAGAGCTGTTTAGTTATTGATGGATAATTTAACTAAATAACTAGGAAATCTTTCTAGAAATCAGCCTCCTCCAGTTGTTGTCACTTTTATTATTATTATTATTATTATTATTATTATTATTATTATTATTATTATTATTATTATTATTATTATTACTGAGAAAGATGTGTCCCGATGAAGCCTTATTATTAGCAAAAAGGAAAATTTAGCTAATGATCAGAGTGAGTTACTTCTTGTTTAAATAACAGTCAAAAGAGCCTACCGATTAACGCTACTACCACTACTACTGCTATTAGTAGGCACTTTAGACAACTGGGGAGTCTTTCTAAAAGTCAAGGAGACATTTGATGTCACCTGGGGCCTTTTAAACAGAGTATCTTTATAACTAGCAAGGACATAAGGGGGCCGGAGTCCACTGTATCTCATTTCATTGACAAGAAGATGGTCATAAATAATTATTTGACGTGTATACCCAGGAACATATTTATCTAAGGCTAAAATAATTTAAATAACTAGTTTTACTAAAGCATATGCTATTAATTCTTGGTAATAGAAATCGACGGCTCTCTTATGCTAAGGCAGAATTTTTTCAAAATAAATTCTTTCACATAAACAGGCATTTGTGTTTATATAAGCCACGTGTCTTACCAATTTGGCTGCTGTCGGAGTCTATATTAATACAGAGTACCTTTAATGAAGGTACCTGAGTGGGCGCATATTTCTTACAGATTTTTTTTTCGTAGCAGTAGCAAAGAGACAACAAAATGTTTCTTTGTAGCAGTGGGAAATGTCATTTGCCTTCAAATAACATTAAACTTTTCTCCAGCCTCTGGAAACTCTTCGCTTAAGTCAGTACTTCTTGGTAGGCTGTGTACATTAAATTGTTTTATTAAATATACTCTAAGTTTTTATACAGAGAACACATTCTTGCATAGTTCATGTCGACAAACATTGCTTTTTTTTTTTTTTTTGCTGGATTAAACGTTGGGATTTAATGAGCCAAGTGCCTTCAGGCCAAAGCTTCAAGTGAAGATTCTTCTGAGTATTTTTCTGCAATTGTTCTTAAGACTCTGTCAATTCTCTCTCTCTCTCTCTCTCTTTATACACAAACATATTGCCCAAAAACACACACAGACATATGTGTGAGTGTGTGATTGTATGTGTTGTGTATTGTGTGTGTTATATATATATATATATATATATATATATATATATATATATATATATATATATATATATATATATATATATATATATATATATATATATATATATATAAAACATATATATATATATATATATATATATATATATATATACAATGTAACGACATATTTATCATTCAAGTCCTTTTTAGAGAAATACAAGAAAGTTACATCTTTTATGCCTGTTTCTATAAGAGAGAGAGAGAGAGAGAGAGAGAGAGAGAGAGAGTCAAAGTCAACGTGATTTACCTCATTCAAAAACGGTTTTGGTAAATACTTTTAGATGAAAATTTACTTTTGTTCTTCACTTTACAATTGCATGGAGAGAGAGAGAGAGAGAGAGAGAGAGAGAGAGAGAGAGAGAGAGAGAGAGAGAGAGAGAATAATAGAAAAACCCATACTACCTTCTGTTGAGATGTCACGCTAAACACAGCGAAATAAATGCAATATGGTTAAGTATACCTTAGTTTTACCAGACCACTGAGCTGATTAACAGCTCTCCTAGGGCTGGTTTTGCCGCTAAAATCGAATAAATCAGGGATAGATAATCCTGCAAAGAACTTTTATTTTCGTGATTTACAGACAAGATCTTGCACAGTTCTTGGGCTACTTAAGAGACTCATCTTTTTAGAATTGCCGTTGACTTTCTAGAGAAGAGTTTGTATAAATAATGTTGCCCTGAAAAGAGCATTCTCTGGGCGGGATTTTTCATATTGTTGACGGCAAAAATCTGTTTATATCGGATCAAAAAGTATGATAAAATCCATGAAATAAATACCGGGTAAGTCTTATGAATAAAACACCTGTCTCATCAAATGTTTTGGCTTTCACAATATCAGTTTCAACAACATATGGTAAGGCAGACAGACACATAGAAAGAAACTGGTCATAGTTATATAACTGTATATAAGTGGATATATAAAAATTCACAGCACATTGTATGCTTGCGTCCGTTCGGGAGACACACACACACACACACTAAATATATCTATTTTATATATGGGCATTTCTAGAAATTTATCTCGTTCTGTGGAGAAGTATATATATATATATATATATATATATATATATATATATATATATATATATATATATATATATATATATATATATATATATATATATATATATATATATATATATATATATATATATATATATATATACATACACATATATATATATATATATATATATATATATATATATATATATATATATATATGAGAGAGAGAGAGAGAGAGGAAGATACATAACATTTCTGAAACAGCGCTAAGTTTAGATATACAGTACTGTACCATACAGCTTGTAGGGTTTAAGTATATATATATATATATATATATATATATATATATATATATATATATATATATATATATATATATATATATATATATATATATATATATATATATATATATATATATATATATGTGTGTGTGTGTGTGTGTGTGTGTGTGTGTGTGTGTGTGTGTGTTTGTAGTAGAAAGAGTAAACGAGAGAGAGAGAGGTAATATATCAAGTAGTTCCGTCAGTTAAAACAGGCCGACGTACCACACTTGAATCGTTGTCCCCTTTTGTACTCGAATGAATATTCATACAAAGGCTCGCAAAAGCTGTCTATCTGTCTCATATGTTCCTTGCTGCTGAGAGAGAGGGAGAGAGAGAGAGAGAGAGAGAGAGAGAGAGAGAGAGAGAGAGAGAGAGAGAGAGAGAGAACTGTGTTAACAAAGGGAGTAAGACCAGTGAGGCGATCACGGAATCCTTTCAGTGATAATGAGGTGCTTTGGGAGAGAGTTCTGAAATGATCCTATCAGTTTTTTAAGCTTATCTGACTTAAAGCAGACTTTCTGTTTTGACATTTTTTTTCCAAAAATTCGCGCTTTTCGTTTAGAAATGCTCGTTGACTACTATATATATTTTTTTTTATTAACTAAAGGGGATAAATTTTAGGTATGTGTTGTTAATTCTTCCCGAGTCAACCACTAAAATTGATGAACCTTGATGAACCTGCTTCTGTTTCAGATATATATTGTATCGAATAAGTATTGCGTTTTTCATAAAAATGCATTGACAGACCTCGTAAATTTACTAATGAATAAATAAGCGTCTGTCTGTCTACCTGTCGATGCTCACCTGACCTCGGACATAATACCCATAATTCGATTAAGTGCGTTAATTGTGTTACATGTGACCCGAATTCATGAGACATGGAGAAAGAGATTTGTTAATTGGTGCTGATGTCGTGACCAGGGGAGTCAATTACAGTCGTCTTGCATCGTTTCAGTTGTTGAATAGGGAGGGTAAATATTACATTGCTCTGTTTTCATGAAGGTTACAAGGGGTTCTGTCCTTATTGGATTAATGGTAATTTGTTTATTTTTGTCTTCTTATCATTTATCCCTCATTTATATATCTGTCTATATATATATATATATATATATATATATATATATATATATATTTGTGGGGCAGGGGCGGTTTATTTGTCATCACTTTACTTTTCACTTACTTTCTTTTATTCTGTTTGCCCAATTATTTATTATTTAAAATCGTTTAAAAAATTGCTATAGGTTATAGATTATATAGCTTATTTTCAAGTGACGTAAAGGAATAAGGTGAATATAATTACCGAAAAACTGTGCAAAGTCGATTTTCGAGATTTAAACCTCTAATCATCTATCATAGGATTTCTCTTTCTCTCTTATCCTTCTCTTCCTCTTCTTCCTCTTCCTCCTCCTATTCTCTCACTCCGTCTCTCACCCAGCCATCCTTTCCTTCCACTTGAAAGCCTCAAAATGTCCGTTGGTGCATAACTGAACATCAGCCGGACTTTCTTGGCCTTACAGAGATCCTCCAAGATGGCGGAGGGATTCCACTCCAGATGTGAAAGACCATTTCTGTGGCCTTTTGCCGAGACCAGCGGCATTACTCGGGATTTGGTCTGCCAAGTCTGACGCAAAGTGGGACTTCGATAATATCGGAAGGGAAATTCATTTCATTTCAAGTGCAATTTATTTTGACGGATGTGTCATGCGAGTATGTTTATTATCTCCAACAAGGATTTTTTTTCATTTTGCTTGTTTAGATGTTTGGATGTTTGTTAGCAGGTTTACGGGGAAGTGGCAGGTTTAGAAGTTATCTTAATTTCTCTCCAACCTCACCTCAGCTAGGGACTACAGACCCGAAATCAATGGTAGGGGGAGGGGAGGGGTGGGGGCAAAACAATGAGGTCGGTTTTCGAGGATACCCATCATGGGTCTCTTGATCTAAGCTGTGAATTGGGTATCCGGTGGTTAGTCGAGTGTAACGGGTTGCTGCTAAATGGGGAAGGGTGTGTGACTAGCAATATCATCCCAAACGATTTTCTGAGTTTCTCTGGAGCCATAGTCCCTGTCAAGATAAAAAATATACATATGTATATGTATATATATATATATATATATATATATATATATATATATATATATATATATATATATATATATATATATATATATATTTATATATATATATATATATATATATATATATATATATATATATATATGTGTGTGTGTGTGTGTGTGTGTGTGTGTGTCTGTGTGTGTGTGTGTGTTTATGTGTGTGCACAAGCGTGCAAATTGCATCCTCCAGATTCGTATCGATCTGAATAACGGGTAACATGCATTTTTAAGAGATGAATATTAAATACCATATTTCTTATTCCGTGGCATATGGAAGAACGAAAGCAAGTCGTTCTTATTTCTCAAAATATACCGTCTGGAACACAAGTTATTCCCAAGAAGAGGGAAGGAGTTATCTCACAGAATTGTCTCCCTCACCGACGAGACTCTGCAAAAGAGATTTCGTCTCTTTCAATTCACATCAGCCAATCTCTAATTACTCCAGGGCCAAGGACAGCTGGGCTCACTCTGCCCATTTTAAACGCGTCTATTTCTGGCGTTTTATTTGTAATTCTCTTTCATTCGAAATAAAAGGGGAGGAGAAGAACCAAGAGGAACCAAAAGTTGAATTTCTATAAAGGCTTATAGGCGCCACGTCCACCACATTCATGTTTTTTACTTTATACTCAGCTTTTGATGACATTTAATGTACATTTTTTATGCATATTCATAACCTCTCCTTTTGCATTGTTATTACCTCATTCACTTATGGACTGTCTGTTCGGAGGGAGATTGTTCAACAAATGAATGATCATGTATTTTATTTTCCGTGGATTAATAAAATTTTTTGCTATACAGTAGAATCGAAATGTATTTAATAGATATAGGAGTGTGATGCAGTTATTTCGTTAAACGAATTCACAATAGTAGTAACTGGAATACTAGTAATATATTAAAGCGCAATATGCGTACTAATCTATGGAAAGTAAACTCCCCGTTTAGATTATCCGTCGTCTAGCCCGTGGCCATCTTCTCTTATCACTTGCCCATAAATAAACGTGCAGGCATCTCAGTCCCAGCTTCGAGACGTTGCGTAACATTCCAAAGCTATGAACTTGCCGTCTCTATATTCATTTTTACTGTCATGAGTGCAGTAGTTATTTTGATAACAATCGAAGGTTTAACAGCCAGTCAGCAACTATAAACTGTCTGAGAATTTGTAAGTGCCTTCATTGTAGAAACTTCATGAAAATCTTGTAAGAAATTAAATTTTATATAACTTCACTACTCTTCAAATTACAATACCTTTTGCTCATTACATTTCTAGATGAAAAACTGGCTATTTTGCCCTTCGATATATCAGCATAGAAAATCTGACTAAAGAGAAGTATATTCGGATCAAAATACAAAATCAAAGAAAACTCTGTAGACGTTAGTTTTAAACTCAAAAGCTAAAGAACAACTTTATTCTTTAACCTCACATCTTAATGATAATTTTATTCTTTTATTCTTTAACCTAAAATTATAATATGAACTTTATTCTTTAAGCTAAAATCTTAATAATAACTTTATTCTTTAACTCAAAATCTTAATAATAAGTTTAGATCTTGCTTTCACCACAGTATCAACATAATATGTAACGTAACTTTATGGACCTTATTCTTCAGCCAGTAAGTGAACATAACAGTATTCTTTCAACTGTACGTAGTTTTAAACAGAATACAAAATATAAGAAGATTTGAAGTATCTCGTTCATTAACATAAAAAAATAATGTCCTCCGGGACATTGTTCCTCATCCAGAATATAGTAAAACTTTCAAGTACCCTAGAGGGCCATCACGGAAATGAAGTGTCAAGATTCGCTTTGCGTTTGTAACATTTCCAGCCTCTAATGTTCTTTTAGAATGACCCGAAATAATGTTTATGCAGCCCATTTCAACTTTAAAAAACATAAAAACAAAAGAAGAGTTTATGCAGGCTGTTGTTGTATCATTGCTTTACCGAGCGGAAGGATTTGATTTCCACAGTACATTCTGCAGAGCAAAGTTTCCAAAATGAGATAAAAAAAAAATGAAATTATTAAAAGAATAAAACATAATACTTTCTTTTTCATGTTCCATTTTTTTGCAATATACAAGCCGATTAGGAAGTTGTTATTTTACATGTACCACGACTAAAGGTGTTTTGAATAAGTGTAAATATTTGATTCTGCAAGAGCAGCTTTTTTTTCAACAGTATCTGTAGTTTTTTTAACGGCATGTGTGTATATATATATATATATATATATATATATATATATATATATATATATATATATATATATATATATATATATATATATATATATATATATATATATATATATATATATATATATATATATATATATATATATTATATATATATATATATATATATATATATATATATATATATATATATATATATATATATATATATATATATATATATATATATGACTGTATGTATAAATTCTTAGTAAACAATTCTACCACACAATCTCAAAAATTTCATTTCATTAATGGCTTAACGACCTAAGTAACTAAAATTTTTCATTGCTTTTCCATAATGGGAATATGTCTTCAGAAGACTGTAGACTCCCAGTTAATTCAAAAGAGGTCTAACTGGCTCTAAAATCTGAAGATAAATCAGACCAAAGGGGACCAGAGTAAATAGACTCAGAGACGTAAATTAAGTAATAATAATACACTGTGTTATTTACCATTCTCGACAGGTTAGAAATACAATACTATCTTTTTTGATGATGATGATGATGATGGTGATGATGATGATAATCATATTGAAGAGGGTTTTGAGAACATAACCACAAAGCTCTGTGAATAAGGCTTGTATGTTATCAGAACCTTCACAAAGAAACAGCAAAAAGGGTAATATTATCGATAGTAAAACTGTCTGAGACAGTAGCAGAAAATATTTGTTAAATTGGGGAATCTTACTTAAATAAAAGTAGCAAATAATCATCAATAATAAAACTGTCAAGGACAGCAGCTGAAACTGATTTTGGGAATGAGTAATTCTATTAGATAACAAAACAGTCAATCAAATTCTGAATTACTGAGTTCAATGAAAAAACCAAAATTATATTTGAAAAGAAATATTTCCTGCCAATTGAAACCTCTTGAATAAATTACTGTTCAAACAAGTAAATGTTAAGAAAGGGATGCAAAGGAGACAAACAGATGTCTTGGTATTTTCTATATAAATTTATTACATGAAAATATAAAACAAATGAACACGGCAGAACAATAATAGAATAGCAAGAGGAAACAGAAACCAAAATAGTCGTCTCATTGTCACGTTTCTGACATCTCTTAGAATAATAATGATGTGAGGCTCTTAAAACTAAACCTTTTCATTTATTGAACGCTCTCTCTCTCTCTCTCTCTCTCTCTCTCTCTCTCTCTCTCTCTCTCTCTCTCTCTCTCTCTCTCTCTCTCTCTTCAGATGCATGAAGTGAATTTGATCTTCATTCTGAGTAATATCAATTCGATTGCTTTTGTATTAAGAAATTATTAAGCTTAGGATCCGACAACGCATTACTGATCTCCATCTCAGGATTGTTCATGAATGGAATGGGAATGTGCATTCCAATTTCATGGACTACATTATACCGCCATCTTTACTTGAGATGATACTGCAAAATGAAAAAGTATCCATCATTCTTTGTCTGTGCAAATTCTTAAAACGTGGACTTGAGTTTTCTTGCAGAATTACATAACTTCTGAGCCTGTTTTCTCTGGCAAAAAGATTTTAAAATCCAAAACTTCGGAGGTCTGCATTTTTCATTAGCCTTTTCTTCAGTCCCCCGGGCCTGGGCTGTTTATGGGAGGACTGTTCCAATGATCTCTTCACTAAAATTAAAAGGAAACTGAAGAAGTGTAACATTTGCGTGAGAAACCCTCTCTTGAAAACAGTTTTTTTTTTTTCCTAAAGAAACTGAGACTGGCAGTTTTACCTGTCACCTCTGACTAAAAAAAAAAAATGGAAAAAAAAGGAAAATGAAAATCTACTACATTGACCCTCTCAGGTGACAAGAAAATTACCCTTTAGGCATAGGAAATTTACATAATTTGGAAAACAGAGAGGAATAAATTCAAGTTTTAAGAATATGTGATACGATGGACTGATCAGGTCTGATAGCTCGCTTTTGCGATTTTGTCTTAGTGTTTTTAAGATAGGAGTGTCTGACAGGTATAACGTTACAGGTGAATATGCATAGCTCCAAACAGACTGTAAGCTCTCGAGAACATTGACTAAAGCAGTAGGTATAAAATAAGCAAAACTGTTTTGCCTTTAAGTCACGCCCAAGTGACAAGTAACATGCAGCTAATGGTAGTTGCAAGTTGCAAGTTGCAAGTGGCACGCTAAAGACACTCAACTTTTTGTAATCAAAATTTTACTGGCATAAGACCTCTTTTTCTTAATATTTAATTTAATAAGTGATTCATAGAAGTAGGGAGAATTCTTACTTCCCCAGAACTAACCTTCATTAACGATCAACTTAATCAAAATAACGAGAATAAGAATAGACATACTAAATCATTTGCTTTCAAGTTGGATTTCCTTCAAGTTGAAAACCCCCACTTATGAGATCAGGCTTTACCCAAAAATCAGAACTTTAAATGCACTACATCCTCAACAAGTTGCATGGAGTCCTACCACCTGTCCCCTCCATAGGTATGCCTTTCCCCCACCCCTCCTATCTCCTAATCTTGCAGTCCCTAAATGGTCCATTACAAGCACGCCTCTTGGCCTAATCAGGTTGTTTGTCTGAAGTATACGAGAGTCACCAACTGAGGTGCCCTCCGGAACAGCGGAAAATTAGAAAACGTCTGTGAATGATCTGATTCCAGCAAAGAAAGACACTTGAGAGAGAGAGAGAGAGAGAGAGAGAGAGAGAGAGAGAGAGAGAGAGAGATCATGATTCAACACGTATTTTAACGTAATAGATTGTAATTCACATAGATTGCCATTCTAAATAACGATTGGCATTTTGGACAAAGCTGTTTCCTCTTTCACAATTTAAATTAAATTTGAATTTGCATTTCGGTTTCTGTCGCAGAAAACAAAACAATTTAGTGTGACGTAACGATTCCTGGGGTGTATCATTTGATTCAAAGTTTGCGTTTGAAAACTAATGAAGATATTTTTATTGGAAAGAATGTAGAAGTTATGTACGTTCGTAGGTTGTGGTCTCATGCAGCGTTTTAAGTGTGCAGTGAATTCATGGTAAAACTATATATTAGTATTTTTTACTCAGATATTTTTTTACTTGCTCTTATGTCGACTTTTTAAGTGTTGTGAAGAATAGTCTTAGGTAACATAAGTAACTTGTGCCTTCCAATGGCATATGCCCACAGTTATCTGGAAAATGACTCCTGAGACCCTGTTTCCCTACATTAAATGAAAAGTTGTGTCATAGATTTTCTAGTTTTCAAGAGTTTTTTCCGTTTGGAAGTTGTTTGAGAATTTTGAAATAAAACAATGTGTTGTTGGATTCACGGTATATTGACAAGTTATGCATAAAATGTTCAACACAAAAAAAGCAGTAATGAAAGCTTTGTCTCGGTAGCCGGGTACCTGCTAAAAAAAATATTTTGTACCAAGTGCATGTTAAAAAAACAGGCCAGTGTTTAATGGACATTCCCTGAAGAAAATTCCTGAATATTGTTTCTTAGTGCTGAGAATACTGTCAGTCAAGTTATGCTGCCTCGGTCTCAGATTTCTTCAGGTTTTTACTTGAGGAAGCAAGTCAATAAGATTCTCCTCCTGTGCTCTGTCCTTAGTAAACGTCGAGAACTTGATCCGTGGCGGATCCTTGGAGTGGCGCTTGGAAATTTAAAGAAAAGTATTGCTGAGAATATATGTATGCTGAATATATTTGTTTTAGCCAAAAGTATGGTTAGATTTTAATGTTCAAACTAAAAGTGTTCAATTTATCTTAATGCTCCAACTACGATTCGGGGTTTGGTATGGAATGTTACTGAGCTTTGTAATATTAGTTAATAATAATAAAAAGATATTTTCCACCAAGTTAGTAGAACAATGGAATGGAAAGTTGTAGGTTGATTAAAAATTATTCTAAGAACCTAAAAATATACACGTGTACTGGTAACGGTGACTTTCATAGTAAAAATTTTTCTGTAATAATATTGGACGCTGAAGAACTGGAAGGGAATTCGTCAGAATAGATAAAATCACTTAATGTTAGACTAATTGAAGCTACCTGTCTCTAAACTCCGAAAATCTTACTTGACATTGGACACTAGAATAAAAAAAAAAGAGCTTTACTCGAAAAGCAGAATTAAGTGGTTTAGTTTTAAAAAATCCAGATAACCTGAAGTCCTCTTAACGGACTAAGCCTTCGGACGAGCGAAAATGTACAGAAGAGAATGAAAGGATTTGTTGCTTTCAAGGTGTCATAGATAAAAATACAACAAAGCAAGTTAATCTTTGCGAATGCGATATTCGTGCTGTTTTTATAAAAATCTTCAAGAGCGAGGATTAAGATTTTTCACTTTCATGGAGCAGAATAAAGAAATGCATGAAAAGCAATGGTATATACAAGCGTTATTTGGGACTAAGAGAGTCTCTCTCTCTCTCTCTCTCTCTCTCTCTCTCTCTCTCTCTCTCTCTCTCTCTCTCTCTCTGCGGGGGACATTTAAACGTTACTTCAGAGTGGTTATGGTATGAGAACATTTTCCACTTTTTGAGGCATAAATGATGAAGAAGGAAAGCATGGATGCAGCATTAACGACGCTATTAGTGACCAAGGTTAAACCCACATTGCACTGACTTTTCTAAACAAAAGAAAAAAAACTGTCTAGAAAGCGTGGTGATTTAATAATCTTTTAAATTACATCAAGCAGCAGTGAGGTTAGTGGGGAAGATTTTAGAGCATTGAAACAATCTGCACTTTTTTTGAGGCGACGATTTTTTGAGTATTAAATTTCCACAAAATTGCATTCCATTGTGTCCGAATTTTCGGATAAGATCTGAGGACCTGAAATTGCTGACAATTTCATGGTTCCTTGGATAACAGCTGACAGCTATTTGTTTAACACTCAGTTCTGCAATTTACCCTGTAGGTGAACTTTCATAGGCATCTAGATTATCTAGCACTGTGTAATAGCTAAAGGTTCAAATTCAACCCCAGTTAATATAAATGAAATGCCATTTTTTTTACATGCAACTATTCTACTATTACTAACTATCCATTGGCTCTAACACCTTAACATGTAAAATATAAATATTCCTCTCTAAATCATACATATAATCCATGGTTTGTGATTATGCTGTGAAAGAATACGAAATATCAATGAATTTACTGTCTAGTGTTGAAATGAGGCAATTTTGCCCTCCGGACAATACCTCTTCAGAAAACGGGGACTCAAAGTGACGAAAGGTTCAAACTACTTCCTTAGATGGCTCTATCCTTGGTGGCGTGATTTTGGCTTAATAACATTAGTTGTTTAGCCTGAATTTCTTCCTGCGAGTTTCATACTCCTGGGCACCAGTTTATCTCGTTGCTATAAGAGTTAGACATTCGTATCCTGTTTCGTAACTTGGTCCTGGTAGGAAGGTACGTCATCGATAACAACTGTGTCCTTGTTACTCCTTCTTTTCCAGGTAAATTTGATCTTTAAGGGTATAAAGAACCTAACCAGTCTTAGGTGGTTGGGTTGCTCTCTCTCTCTCTCTCTCTCTCTCTCTCTCTCTCTCTCTCTCTCTCTCTCTCTCAAAATTTGCATCGGCCTCCTGCGCAGATTATCAAATCACTATTATTTTTCAGTATTTTTGCCTGGTAGCGACCACAATCTCTGTTTTTCTGCTTTTGAACTTCCTCCATCTTTTAATAAAACACTCTTTCCTTAAGGATAGTGCCTCTCCATCCTTAGGGGTTCCTTGTATTAATTAGCTAAGCAAATTAGCATAGTTTAAAATATATTGAATAATTTACCTTCCTTTGGATTTCATTAAATGAATACCTCTCCTTTATTTTTTCTAAAATAGAATTAGTAAAATATAAGACTGCATGTAGATGTAAATGTAAAATCAATACGCAGGAACTGAAATGGACTCACTAACCACCAATCGTTCTAAGGCTTTAAAGTGGAACTTGGAATACCAAGGTCTCTTATTCTACTGAGAGACATCTAGAATTATAATTAATTGTTGATAACATAGATTAGTTAAAATTCAAACTTTAAAATTCAATGTCTTAATAGTCATTGTTTTTACTTTTCGTATTAGGGCCACTGAAGCACTGGTCGAAGGTCAGAAAATCTACACAAAGAAAAAAAAGGTCAAAAGATCTTCCGAACTTTGCTTTAAAAATATAAAACGAACAAAAAAGAGATTTAGACAACAGTTTTCGTTCGCTATAAATTATACTTCTTGGAAGGCTTATTATCTGCCCACTGAGTGCCTGTAGTTTTTAAGATATTCCAGAAAAGAAAATCGTCCCGAAGTATCTAAGATATTCTAAAGGAAAATCTTAGTCGGGAAAAATAGACCGTACAATTACAGAATGTCGAAAGTCGAAATTCACAGATGTGCAAAAATTTGTTCCTAATGTTTCTGCCGTAAAAAATTCGCATTTTCTAGCCTCTGAGAGACTTGAGTCTTGGGAAAGATTTTAGAACATCGGACACGACAAAACTTGTCCAGGGGTTCCAGAGACAGAAGATATCAGGGAAAGTTGGATTGTAAGAAAGCATTTTCTTTCTTTAGTACTCTGGAAGACCTGTCAAATATTCAAGTAGCCTATGCCGGATGTTTCAAGGGCATCTTACTGCAATAAGTGTACAGTTTATTCATGTAGGTAGGGTTCCCCCCGCCCTCTCTCTCTCTCTTTCTCTCTTCAGAGGAATAGTTCACCTCTCACGATATTTTATTGTGGCACGAGATTTAGGCATAGCTTGGCTATTCAGGGGGTCGCCGAATTGAGGCAGCTGTTAACGTGTCCAACATCACAGACAAAATCACCAGTTTCTTCATTATCAAAGCCAACATAAATCTACTCTCACAAACATCACAGCCAACATCACCGCTGTTACTATGATTAACGACCAAACTGTTAAGTGTCAATGTCTGTTAGTTTATAAAGTATACTTTGATTTAAAGACATAAAATATTCTGTAGGACTAAAATGAACCAGTCTCTACGCGGTATATATTACTAATATATATAAAAAAAATGCGTGAATTTTATCACATGGACTTATTGTTTTTCCTATAATTTTAGCTTTTAAAGTTGACTTCTAGGAAAAATGTTCATTGTGTAATAATGTGCCTTTTTAAAGCCTTCATGCTAAATTAATGAGATAAGGGCATGGAACGTTTTGGCTGAATAATTTATTATTCCATGTCTAGCAACATTTTTCACTCGAATTTCATTTTGGCTTTTTAACCCTCAATATTGAAATTTAATTATTTCTTTACGTTGTATGTAAAATCATGTTATTTTTAAAGAGAGGAAAGGATCTTCTCTTATCTAATGTCCCCAGTATTGCAGCCTTTTTTGCTCGCAACACTTGAATCTGAAATTTTGTGGAACACTTGCCTAGTGCACTAATCACAAAGCACTAGACGTCACTTGATACCATGAAGTCTCCTGCTAGCCCTCTGTTTACCCACCCTTGCAGTATGCTCTTTAAACATTCTTTTTTTTTATCTTTTATCAATTTTCCTGTGCTTAATTTTTTTAAAATTTCATGATAGCTATTTCACAGATTTCTTTTTAAGAAGTTAAAAGTCACATTTTTATTACATGAGATTTTACTTGTGACTTTTTCTTACCATTCTCATTTCTTTCTGTGGACTCGTTTCTAGCTTTTATACGTACAGTTCCCTCTCCTGTTTATGGAGTTTTTTTTCGAAGTTTTTAGTACTGCCTTTTAATAATTCTAGTCCTTTACTCATTCAGGATTTTAAGTTATTTTTTCAATATTTTTTGTTTAATTTCTGTTTTATCAGTAATAGACTAGAAAAAAAATCAAGTATTATACACGAGACTGAAAATCCGTTCTGGACATTTCTCTGACACGAAGCTGCTATTTTGTATGTGCATGAGCTGGGTTGCTTTCATCCTGAACTGAAGATTTTTTTACTCTATTTCTTGTGCATCTTCATGATTTATTCTTTGTCTGGAGAACTGACCATAGCAGGCTCGAGGGTTTATTAGATTAACCTCAATTTTCGAGACGAAGAAATGACATGTTATTATTTACAGTTTGGTTTTAGTGATTGCTATTTTAGGAAAAGTATTGTAATTATTCCTCCCGAACTGAAGTTATAACACTTACGTTTTGCCGTTTTTGGCTGAAGCACTTGAACTTAAGAATTAAAGTGTCATATGACCTGCCACGTTGACTGGTATTAATTACTTCGGACAGTGACTGATGAGAAACGTATATAATTAAAATAATAATATTCTGAGATATTAAAATAGCCAGGGGTGATCAATGTATCACCAACCCTCCACCTCCAACCCCACCTCCACCTAACCTCCCCCCCCAAATCCCTCCAAAAAAATAATAATAAATGAATAAATAAATTTCTTATTCATATCCGGATTTCTATTGAAACCTAAGACCCAAGTTTCGTAAGCTTCGTACAACAAAATCATAACCACCTTTTCGGAGGTAATTAATAGACCTAAGCATCTTCATTGGTCTATATTTCTTTAAGCCTGGTCTAGCTTAGGTAAGGCCATTTTGGTAATTATCCCGTTGACTCGCGCATTGAAAAGACTTCATTCGGGGTAACATTAACATTCACCTAAGGCCTAACCACGTTAGAAAGAAACCTGACTCGTGGTGTAGTCCATGTACTCATATTAAATCTATATCGGGAATAGATAAATATTCCTTCAAATATTTCCAAACATAAAGCAAGTGATTAACTGAGCAGCTAAGGAAAGTCTTGATTTCCCTGATCAGCGCTTTCACTAACAGGTAATTCCATCCCTTAAAAAAAAAAAAAAAAAAAAGAAGCTCCTGCCAAGATGAAAAAATCCTAATTTTGATTTCAGACTCATCTGAAAAATCCCGTCCCCTCATCAATAGCATCTCTGACAGTTAAATAGGCAGGGTTCTCGCCCCTGTGGCTCCCTTACCCCCAATTAGATCCGCATCCACACACCCCGCCAGTGAAAACACAACTCTTGCCTTAATCAGGTTAGTCATCTGGAGCCCTCCTGAGTCACCATCTGTAATGCCTTCGAAAGCCTCAGATGATTAGATCCGAGGGGAATGATTTAAGAGAGAGAGAGAGAAAATCTTCTTAGCATGCCATTAGTTGAACAGTCGTCTCTGTCACAGTTGTAGCTAAAGTAGATAAAAAAGGTGTGTTGGAGTAATCATGCATGAATGTTAAAGTATTGAGTAAAATGTATAGGAGTGTTATTATTATTATTATTATTATTATTATTATTATTATTATTATTATTATTATTATTATTATTATTATTATTATTTGATCAAGCTCCCATAGAAGCTAGAGAAGAAGAGTGAAGTTCAAATACAAATACCGTTGCTCACAGCTTAAATGAGTCCTTTTTAACTAGACATTTAAATGTTTAGTTAAAAATAACTCATTTAAGCTGTAAGGCAACATAAATTTGTTTTCTAGCTTCTATTGGAGCTTAATCAAATAATAATAATAATAATAATAATAATAATAATAATAATAATAATAATAATAATAATAATAATAATAATAGCACTCCTATACATTACACGCAATGCATTAAAATACAAACGTGAAATCAACCGAAAACCAGTGGCTGAAAACGAACTTTCTTCGGTCGCTTTCGAAAGTATTTGTCATAGTTTCGCAAACGAAAATTCCGTAAAATATAGAAGGACAAATATATAACCTCTTTCCCTCAGGGCATTCCGTAAACGACTAAATCGAATTCAGAGTCGTCTTGTATTTTGTTGCCTTAGTAATTTTTCACTTTGATAAGTCTACGTTGGTCAGAAAATATGATCAGGTTTCTAAACATACTTGGCATAGCTTCGTCTCGAAGTTATTGCGGTTGGTACGTTCCGGCTGCCAGCAACGTTGCCATGTCAGGTAAAGGTTTCATTTCTTTTTTAAGTTTTGATTTGTTATATATTTTGTACTTTTTAGGTCCCTCTTTCCCTCATTCTTCCTCCTTTTCCTCCTCCGTTTTCTTTAGATCCTCTTCCTTTTAAAATTCATTTTATTCTTTTAGCCCGCAGCTCATGAATAGAACACACTCTAAACAGAGCAAGATTTTATTTTCTATTTATTATTATTTGAGTATTACTGAGCTCATGGACCCGTCCAGACAAGCAATAACTTGCGAATAAGTCTGCATTTTTTTCATGAAATCGTGTTTTACATCGGTATTTCCTAATGCAAAATCTTTGTAATGTGATGATGTATGCTTGCGATTGTTGACTGAATCATCAGAGCTGAAAGACATAGAAACAAATTAAGTGACGAAAGAAAAAAGTGTTAGCCCAGATACTCAGTGGAAGTTTTTTATTGATGTGATGGTGATGATGATGATATCCAAACTCCTGATGGTGATTCATGATGTGAACCCTTGAAAAACTATTAACCAAAATGAACACTTGATTTTCAATCTCGCGGTAGCGACGCCTGATATGAGAGCTCGATCCTTCAGGTCATTTGCTGACTGAGATAATCGGCTGCTTTCATCACAGAAATTGAGCTGCCCTTTCTCCAAGCGCGTCTCACTTCTCATGATGCCGGCCTCATCATATCGTCAGGCCTAAATCCAGAAGTAGAGTTCGGTTTAGAAACTCAAAACAAAATCATTAATATAGTGCCTAGTCACCGAGAATGTATTCTTATGATTCAGTTTTCACATAATGAGTTGAACAGTCTCTGCAGGTTTATTCTTCTGTAAGATTCACATTCACCGTTATCAGTATTGTTACAGTGTGTTTCTTCCTACTTTATCGTTGGCTTTCAAATTTAAACATTCTTTTTGGTGAAAGATTGGTTGTATGTTTATGGCTTTTTCGCCTTTCCCACAGAAAAAATTTATTCATTTTCAGTAATTATAATTTAAACTCACTCTTATGGGAACAGTCAGGTCACTTGCTTGATAAGCTTGAATCCTTCCAAGAGATTATCCCTACGTATGACGACGCAAATAGCAAACAAAACTAGAAGAAAGTAAAAAGTAAATTCTAATGTTGTCGTTCTAGACAAATGCACAATAGGCTATAAAGTTAATTCTTGAACTAAGGTAATTAAACAACAGGAAATTGTGTCTGTGCGTTGTTAACGACAGTTTTGACAATTTTATTTTTCTATATAAGTAGGAAAACTAGAATTGCCTCTCTCTCTCTCTCTCTCTCTCTCTCTCTCTCTCTCTCTCTCTCTCTCTCTCTCTCTCTCTCTCATCATTTGCGTACTGTCTACAAATCTTGAAGAGCAAATGGCCACTAAAACGAAGCAGAAGATGACAACTGAATATTAACATGTGGAAATATCTTGCTCGTAGAACACAGCTGAAAGAAAATAAATCAAAGCTGTTCAACGTAATTTTCGATAAGAAGTTAGGAAAATAGGACAAGGCCGCGACATTCGAAGTTTTCAGGAGGAGCCGTTACAACGGTAAGGTATGGCTCGCCCTTTAACGCAAATAGCGCGATAACGGATAAAGTTGTTTTATATTTGTTGATCCATCGGTGATGTTGAGGTAATCCGGTCTTGTTCTGCAAGTATACAAAAGTTTATTAGCATATCACGCGGTGTTAGTTAGTGAGATTGAATATCGATCAATTAATCAAAGGCTTTTAAATATGGCGTGTTATATGTTGTACAGTATATAAGGACAGGGAGCATTTATGGAATGTAGGCCCAACCTGGCCTAGTAACCTACCAAGCCTTACAGTGTTAGATTTTATTAATTAAATTAGACCCGGCAATTGGTAGAAGGTAAGGGTAGAATAAAGGCATCTTGATTAGCTTTCTTAGTAAAGCCATACATAGGCTAGCCTATGGGGAAAATTGCTGAAGTTGTACAGATTAGCATATTGTTGTGGGTTGTGGCCTAGCTATTCAAAAGCAAATCCCTATAGTTGCATCTCATTGTGTTTATGGCCGAGTGGAACATTTTGGGGTAAAATGGAAGACTCGCCTCTCTGGCTCGGTAACTACCAGCCTATCCTATGTGCAAAATGGGCTCCGTGTTTAGGTCAGTACCAGCCCCTGGGGATGAAAGTAAAAACATAAAAGACAGTAAATATCATACACACAAACAAAAGATGTAAATATGAAGGAAAACGAAAGGGGAAAATAAACACATAGAATCCTTGAAGGTGATTAATGGCTCCATTTCAGGTAACCATGAGACTTGCGACCAAATTAATACTGCACTCTACTAATAGATAAAATTCACTAAAAATTACTCCATAGCCTAGCAGAAACTTTATTGTGCATGTAACAACCACTGCTGGGATTTTAGTACTTTAATGTTCATTACATTACAGTTACATGCAGGAAGGTTGCAAGGTATTGCAACACCAAATACTAGTCAGTACCTTTCAGTATAGTGAAATTATTTTACTTTATTAATTTGGTATTATTGTACTTTAAACAGTTTTCATATTTTTCCTGTGTTATGAGTGTTTTGAATGTTTCTGACATTTGTTCCATTAGCACATGAGTACTCTTAGGGATGGAAGACCCCACCCTTATATCCTACAATTTTTGGGACGACAGTGGGAAAGTGGGGTTTTCTTCCTAATGACCACCATATTCTTTGGAAGATTGAATTTCAAGTCAGTGGCCCCTGTGGGCTTGTTCCATATGAATAGGTTTCATTTACTGAATAGTAATAATAATAATAATGAGGGAAATACAAGGAAGTTAATCCCATTGATAGTTGTTGTCATTCATGTTATGGTAAGTTTGTGGAATCTTTTCATCTAAGATCGCCCACTAGAGTGAGGACCTGGTGCCTTATGTTAGGTTTGCTTAAGCTGCAACCTTATTATAATCCATTTGCTGTGTCCTCGGTTAAGTTAGTAGGGTGTCTAGGACTTTGTAAGGATCTGGCATCCAAGGTAGGTAAGTTGTGGGATCCAGAGGGGCCACAAACCTCCTGGTTAGGTAAGGCCCAATCTCTTAGGTCAGGTAAGGTGTGGGATCCCAAGGCTATGTGAGGATGCAACCCCTTAGGTTAGGTTAGGCAGGAAGTCTAGGGCTAGGTAAGGAACCCCCCCCCCCCGGCTTAGTAAGAAGCCAGCTTCTTAGGTTAGGTTAAATCCATCCTTGTGTTTCACCCATTTTTTATTTTCCCCTACCCAAAAACCCTGCTTTCCCAGTGTAGTACCCAAACTGTAAGATATAAGGATGGGGTTTACTGTCTCCAAAAATTTTCATGTTTTAACAAATCAAACATCAGAAATGGTCAAAGCACATGCTAAAACATCAGAAAATGGTAAATTCAAGTCCAAAACGTGATAACAGCCTAAGGTAAAAATTTAGTGAACCGAATTAGTGATAACCATAAACATGCACACTGGCTAAACTGATAAGTGACTTGTGAATCTTCAGGTGATGTTATATCAGTATAGTTTATTTAGGATTTAGGGAGGAATTAGTGCTTGCAGTCACTGGAATAAATATATAGGCCAATGAGTTGAGAAGTGTCATCTTGAACCAAAAGTGTCCGAATTTAATTAATGTAAGTCTGTATTACATATGGCATGTGTTATGTGTATATTCAGTGCTCTTGTCACATTTTGTACTGTTTAGTACTGTACTGTGGGGCAATTAAAATGAGAACTAACCAAGAATTTACCAAGGAGATGTGGAGGTGGCAGTGACGCCACAAACTTACCATATGCAAATTTTGTGAGGTCTTAGAAGTGGGGACTTGATGACTTCAGAACACTTTCTTAAAATTGGTCTCTGAGTATACTTACAAAGACCATATTACCAGATGGCAACTTTGCAATGATCTCCAGTCAGATGACAATGACAGTGACAACCTAATGTTTTAGATTGGCGTATGTCATTGCTAAAAGAGATAGGTACTTAGATAAGTAGTTAATGAAAATTTTTTGAGTACTGTACTATTACTCTTACTAAGAGTTCCCTCCTCCATGCCCCTTCACTTTACTTAGGGAGGTCTCACCCATTTTTGCATACTACAGTACTGTACTACATATTTTTACCACCAGCGGTTTGGTTTTGCTTACCACTTTTGGC
Source organism: Macrobrachium rosenbergii (assembly GCF_040412425.1). Classification (NCBI taxonomy): domain Eukaryota; kingdom Metazoa; phylum Arthropoda; class Malacostraca; order Decapoda; family Palaemonidae; genus Macrobrachium; species Macrobrachium rosenbergii. The sequence goes on along the minus strand of NC_089749.1, from coordinate 2,809,610 downwards.
CAGGTGTAATTGAATTAATAATAATATCATGCTTGTATTGACAAGGAATTGAAATGTATTAAAGTTTTTGTTGTGTTTTGTGATGTAAATTTTTATACTTTTATTCTTCCAGTTTCTAGAGATGATGTGATTACTGTTGCTAGTTTTATCTTTCAGTTCCATTGATTCTTGCCATATGTTGGGTTTTTTGCTTCTTGTTAGATTTTTTCATAGCTTTTTTGGTTGACATCACATTATTTGACAAAGGGTAAATTGAACATATTTGCAGTTTGAATGCTCTGTGGTTAAGATATTCTTGTTTAATTTTGTTTTGTAAGTGAAAATATTATTATTTATGTACTGTAATGTGTAAGTATTTTGCTCTAGAAGCTTTATGTGGGTTGAGCAGCTGTTGATTTCAGTTATTATAATTAATTTGTGCTTGACATTAGGAGCGTTATTAATCGGAGAGTAAGGGTAGGAAGTACACATATTCATAATTTTTCTCTCTCTTTGACTTTCAGGTCTCTCTAAATGAGAACAGGAATGAAGTCACCAATCAGGCAAGAGTTAATTTCTTAAAGGTAACACATCAGTGGAAGGCAGAACTGGAGCCTTGTTCACACAGTTTTAATACAAGACCACTGAAAATAGTCTAGCACCCTTTGTGACTTATATGTGTTATTAATACATGTACATTATTTATAAGGACTTACTGATTGGATGATCTTTATAGGCCTGATAAATATGATCATTGTCCTTTGAGGTTGCTTGCCTGCAAAGTATGCCTGCAAGTATTATAGAACTTAGAACCTGCTTTAAATCCAAGTGACTTAGTACCGAGTCCTTTGCAAAGCTGCACTTTTCACTCTGAACAGGTAAGTTTATATTGACCTTCAGGGGTGTCATTTCAGATTTTTTATTTTTATAGGTGATTTGGCTAAGTTTATTTTGAGCTATTTTATGTGCTCTTTGAAGCACATAAAATAGATGGATAGCCAGATATAACTTCATGTGATGACACATTTGAATTTCAGTAGGAATAATGGAAAACCAGCTGCTGTTACTTGGGGCTTGGTGGGGTGAGGGGGCCCAAGTTGTGGCTGGGGGGGGGGGGCAACTTTAGTCTTGGTGTGTGCAGTCTCCCCCCCCCCAAATGACACCCCTGTTGACCTTGGGATTTTATTTTTATAGACTTAAGTTTAATTGCTTTTTAATATGTTATACAGTATACAGTATTATTTTTTGTCTTAAATGTATTTGCAACTTCTTTGATGGTTTAACTTATTGTGGGTGTATTACAGTTGATTAGTGAGGTATAAGTGTATTAAGATTATTCATTTCACCATCTGTTGTGGTCTTTGGGCTCACCAAATCCAAGTCTCATTGCTCTTGGTTACAGCTTTAATCATGCAAGTGATACTACATTGTCAGCATGGTTTAAATCCAAGTGATTTACTGAAGCTGTGCACAGCATTTCTTCTTATTTTGGACAGGTATGTTGATGATCTTAAGTTTTTTTATTTTTGTAGTCAGTTCAATCTCTCTTTCCCTTCAGTTGTTTGATGGCAAAGTTATTTTGTCACCTCTAATTCACACACCTTGCTTTGAATGACAACAGTGTGTTGTCAGTGATTTAAGAGGCACAGTAATTTGATAATTGTATGGTTTTTCATCACTTACATTTTATGTTAGCGGAAATTATTGAAGAAAATGAAACAATCACTTGAAAAAAATATATTCAAATTTGAAATTTAAGTAAACCTTATTATCGCCATTTGATGGGTTTGGAACTTATACAGTATATTGAATTGACTTTTAATGAGTATTGGAGTTATGATCTAATTACCGGTAACATAAAGAATTAATAACTTTATAAACAATGAAATAGGGATACAAGTTACAAATATTCAAGAATTGTATTTGTATGAATGACAGTGTAAACTATTGCCTTATTGAAGTAAATATCCATAGCTGATACTACTGAGGTTTCAGTCTTGCTTTTAATTGCCTTATGTATTTGAATTGAAGCTTGGTAGGTAGTGAGCAGTCAGGGATCAATTGTGAATGTGAAAGATATTTGTTGAAATACAACTTATGAAAAAGTGACAAACAAGAGACCATCCGTTGATGGTCCAAGTCATAGTTGCTGCTATTAGGAAATAGAAACCTACTACTACAAACTACTCTGTCTAAAAGAGATAAATCTATGGCAGAAGCAGACATAGTAATGGAAGCACAAATGACCTAAAACAGGTTGCATTGATTTTATCACTTTTATAAGTACAGCATTTGAGGCCTTACGAACAATATACCTTATACTGTATACATGCGGTATGTGCTGAAACTTTCATTAGATGTTTCTCTAAAGTTAGATGTGAGTCAAAAGTTACACCTAGCATAGTTAAAGCTTCAGACTCATTCAGCAATGTTCCATCCACCTGAAAGGAAGGATGATTGGGAGCTCTGGTGGTAAATCAGATAGTTCTGATAGTGACAGAGTGACTATGGTGATGTTTATTATATCTTAGTTGTAGACAAACTTGCCTTAGATAATTATTTAACTTCAAGTTTTATCAGAGATAATCGTGAATCACAAGAAAAGATAGAGAAGGAAGCAGATGTGTGAAGCACCAGAGATGGTATGAGTAAACAAAGAAAACGTGATAAAATTTGCAAATGGAAGACCATTGAAAATTTAATTAGTAAAAAATCAGTGCTCTGAAATTTTTATTGGAGATAATAAATTCTCATTTTCTACAGAATGGCAAGTGTGAGGCTTTTGCAGATGAAATTTTTCACAAAAGCAAGCATTCAAAGTTTGTAATAAAGATTTTCATACTGAATAATGAAAAGGGTGTTACTTTACTCCATGCTTGTAGAAGTATCACAGTGAAATGAATACCAAAAAGGCTTCATAATTTAGTATTTGAATAATTACCTAGATATCATTTGCATATTTTATCACTCAACTATAATAAAACATTATAATAACATGATAGTACAGTGAAATATTATAACAGTAATGAAAATAACAAAGAATTGAAGTACAAATATAAAAAGGAGAAAATTTGTCAGTTACATGGTTAGCAAGACGCTCTTGTCACTAGTGGTGAAAAGAGGCTCATAGTGAAAGGGTTAATCCTTCCAGACTTTGATGTGTTATTTGCCTTATACCTGTACATAAGTATATGACAACTTTTATTTTGTTTCATTGTATACAAACAAGTTTTCCATCCAGTTCTTTCTTCATAATGCTTTAAATTTACTTTGCAGTGACATACTGTTAAGGTGTTCATTTTTCCTGCTTAGATACATTCTGTGTGAGTATGTTATAGTGCTAGCTATGTAGCTGTTCAGACATTGATTTAATTGAAATTGAATGTGTTCCTGCTTTATCAGAAACTATCATTAGCACTGACTGCATTAAATGAGCTTTGGCTTGTATATTGTGAAATAAGGATTTAATATATTTCAGTGTGGTTTTTGTGATACTGATTCCATAGTACCTGTAGTTGATAGTCTCACTAACTGAGAGATATGCAGTTCTTGACTGAGATACCTGGCAGCCATTATGGTGGTACAGTATCCAAATCTGTTAGTCAATTCATTGACCCAGCTTTGAAAAGAGGAAGATTTATAGTTTCATGCTGTTCTTGTGTTATTTTGAAATGTTTAAAATCACATGATTTTTTTTTTCTCACATATTGTTTTATAAATTTAACCCACCAGCTATATATTTATTTTTATGACATGCATAGTAATATACTGTACCTACTACTGTATTGTATTTAGTTTCGTGAATATCAGATATTTATAACTTGTTTAGTTTTAGTTGTTTGTAATTTGAAAATTTAATTGTTCTTGGTTGTTGTACAGGTTTTATTTAAATTTTAGCCTACACAATTTTCTTTTTATATTTAGTTTAGTTTAGATTAGAAGCAAGAACTGTTCATACTCCGTTATTTAAAATTTTATATATAATTTTAGATAATTTATATGAACAGCTGTATCAGAAAGTTTAGAAGTGTGATGTTTCTAATATTCATCTTGCTTGATCAGTAAAGTATTATGAAAGGCTGTCATGAAACTGCAGCATATATTTTCTGAGTACAGTACTTGTATATGGTTTTAAACAACTACTGTACTTTGGTAAAGTTTTAAGTAATTAAATATTTTACCCAACACAGTTATTTTTATATGTGCACAATCATGCTGAAGTACTAAGAGCAACTATGTTCTCTTTCAGATTACAGGCCCATTTACTGATTTCCCAGTATTTCATCCATGAAGGCTAAATTACACTAAAGCAAGAAAAAGACAATTGATAAAACTTGTTATTGTTCTAGTATGGAGATTGGCATGTTTTAGCTGTTTATGTACAAACATGTATGCATGTAAGGTTGAATGCATGTTACTTTTTGGTTTATTGTTTAAAAGGCACTCTTGTAAAACTTTATTTGGCTTGTGAACTGACTGTTTGTTTTCTCGTGGAACACATTGGCTGAAGATCCATATTGATTGACTATTTCATTCATTTATTTTTTCTCCTCCATTGTCCAAGCCTTGACACATGGTCTTGTCTCTTTCTCTTTAGGTGATCTTCTGTTGTGAGTTCTTAGTGCTGGAGGCTTTTTTAAGTTTATTTATTTTGTAATTTCTTTATTCCTCATTTCTTACTTTTACTTTCTTTACATATGGTATGCATTGTGTATATGCCTTCTGTACAAACAGTCTAAGAAAGACAAATCTGAGTTATCACAGGAAACAAGAACAATTATTCACTTGGTAAGCTTTAAGTACACTGTCAGATAGAAACTCATACTAAGTGCATATTTGGGTAATTTTCTTTGTGTCCTGGTAGTGTAGTGGCTTGAGGTTTTGCTGAGTTGATTGATATTATAAGTAAAGTTAGATTTTTCTGTCAGTAACCTTATTTTATGAGTGCTTTACCTTGATGTCTTTTGTCACGCAATTTAAAACCTATGTTTAGTGTAATAAACAAAGGAAACAAGATGATGTAGCAATCTTATATTCAAAAATTATTTATCTTAATATATATTTCATTAGTATACATATAGATCATTCATTGAAGAGGTGTTTCATAAATTGTTCATCAAAGGAAAGCAAAAACATTACTCTTAATGTAGTCTCCCTGATTTATAGTTGTTTCCTTTTAATATTCAATAGAAATTTGGCATTCTTTTGAAGTTTTGAAGTCCTTATGCTGGGGTGACAGGAGTCCTGTTTTAATAATATCCTAGATGAAGGCAGTAGGTCCTTTTAGCCAGAACTTATCTTGAAGGGCAGGTGTGTACATAATGTACTGAATTTTTCCGTTTGTAAATGGATGTAAATTGAGATATCCAGCTTTGCTTTTGTTTCACTGATGGGAAGAGTCTTCATGAAAACAAAAGCAAAGTTGTTTGGATTGCAAAAAGTCTTTGTATGTTTATTTTCTTTCTTTAAAAGCTATTCTGAGCTTTGTTTTCATCACAGTTAAGCACTATTCATGAGCATTCAAATTATAGTTTGTGCATATGGACAAGTGTTAATCAGTGCAACCCAGTTCCCAGAGTTTTATGATCTGGTCAATATAACATTGACAATCCTCCTTAGTTCAGTACTTCCATTTCTTTGGTCATTTTTAATTTACAGTGCTACTTCATAAAAACTAGGTTTCTTTCTTTCTCTCCTTTCTCCTACATTCATATTTTCTTATAAGAAGTGCAAGGATCTACTCTGTCCTTTCCCTAGGTTTTAGTCATTTCCCAATAGGAAATATAAGATTTACTTGATGAGGTCAGTAGTTCCATTTATGTTACAATTTCATTATCATCAAAATTTCCTCATTTCATATTACTATAACAACTAATGAAGTGCCTCGATTGTATTATTAATATAAATAATGTTTGGACGAAAATTTAAAATGGTACAAATGCTTATAGATCAGGAAGAACATTAAGAATTTTCCAGTTTCGACGATAGTCATGATTTTGGCAAGGGGTATGAAAGAGAAGTTGAATAGTGGAATAAGAAAAATATCAGTTGGAGAATAGAGAGAGAAAAAAAATTCATGTACAAGAAATTTTGCTGAATTGTGTTTATTTTGAAATTCTTTTTTATGTATTGTAATTTTGATAAATTTACTAAGTAATCTTAGGCGTTACAATGCAAACAAAACAGGTGAAAATAAGCTTATTCTCAGCGCTATCAATTCCATTAGAAATGATTTTTTTTTAATTATTTTTACTTTGATACTGCCACATATGCATAATTGAAGGGCAGTTTAAAGTTGCTTCAATTTATTTCCTCATATTGCATCATTTGGCAGTTAGCTAATGCTGATTATGAGTGAATATAGTTAAAGCTTTATGCTACTCAGTTTCTGTAAAAACAAATTTGTCTTTTGCAGTTTCCATGAACAAACAATGTAAGGAAAGGTATTGCACTTGTGTAAAATGTGTGCTTATTTATCCATATAAATTCCTTAAGTTCCCATTAGAAATTGGGAGGGGTGTTTTTCCAATGATACATTGACCACAAAACTTTGCAATCATTATGGCTTGGGTTTGCTGTGATACAAAGTAGTTTTTGCAGCTTCCAAGAAAAGGCTTACTGGTATTCTGTACATTGTTTACTGTAACTGATTATTATTTTAGGTCTTTTAGATGGTTTATTAATAGGCAGAATGTGTTCAGTAATTCTGAATCTAGCAGAAGGAAGAAAATAATCTGTCATTTACTTTCAAGTTTCATATTTGAATTTTCAAAGTTTTTCAGTTCCGAACTAAAGGAAGTCATTTTATATGTTGAAGTCTTAGTTGTAAGTTTAGTACTATTGTTTGTTAATGTAAGACTCTGTTCATGAATTATTTGGATACCCTCTTAATCAGTATGTCCTCTACGTAATGAGATCACTGTTCACATCTTGTAGAGGAACTGTATGGTTAGTTTTTGATGAAAAGGAAAATAATTTTATGATTTATTATAACATGAATAGGTTCTGCCTGTTTATAATCTTGTTGGTATTGATTAGTGTACAGTACTACATTGCAGCAGTGGCCAAGCTTCCTATTTCAACTGGACAATTATTCTTATTGCAATGACTGCAAGCTCCTTTGATAAATTAGTTGTATTCTTGTTTCTTATAAAGAATAATGATGTTTGCAATTCATTAAATTGTTGAACTGCAGGTTATCTATAGTATTTGAGGCATGATTTTGATGTTGAAGTCACTTAACATAATGATCACCTTTGAGTTTAGGTTTTTGCTTCAGACTATGATGAAACATGTGAGCATCTCAGTGTAACAACAGTATCATAGCAAATTTTATATTGTTCTTATTATGAATTTTGTCAGAAAATTGGAAGAAGGGACCTTACTATTGCCAGCCCTAGTACTACAATTTTCTTTAATCTAACAGGGAACTATAAACTAAGATTTGCAACCCTTTGGTTCTATGAAGTATTCATGAATATTTGGCAACATAATCATGATATAACGTATCTAGTTCAGAATTATAACACATAAGAGATGCCTTTTCAGTATATCTTGTGATGTTTGGATGATTAGTGTTTTATCATCATTTACCCCTCTCGCCCTTCCACTACCAATTTCCTTAATTTTTTTATGCCAGCTTAGCAGTCAGCACTTTACCTTTGCACATAGAATACAGTCATTGTGAGGCCCTATGGTTCATTTACGTCCTCAGCAAGTTCTAAGAAGTACGGAACTCTCATGTTCAAATACAGTCCAAGAGTCATACCAGAAAATTGAGGAATCAGTCAATATTAAGCTAAAAGCTAGCTCTGGGTATGGTGTGCTTTTCTTCCAACCACTCTAATTTCAAAATCTTATTGTGGTAAACAAGATAAAGACAGTAATCTATAGGCTGCCAAGTCAGTTTTTCCTCCCAACATATGAGGTCTTCTTTGAAGTTTTTCTAACTACTGTTTTACTAGTTTAAACCCAAAAATTCAGATTCACTTTGTCTGCCAAAACCACTGTTGAATTGCCAGTAAAAATTTTAAGCTTAGTATCCTTGAGAAATTTCAGTGGTTTCATGGCAGGTCACTTTATATTTTTTGAAAACCACTTTTAAGTATTTCTTTTCCTTGAGTGTGTATTTTTATTCGGTTCCTGTAATGCTTGTTTAACTGTATATCAAGAGAAAGGGATTCAGACTCTTGCAGATCAGTAGGTTTACAGACTGTTGTTAAAAATGTGCAGTATTTTCAGTTTTCTTCCTGAAGTCTTCATTTTATGTTAAAATTAAGTAATTTCTTTGTAAATTTTAATGTAGGATAGTTTATTATAGTTGTTTAGCTGAGATTGCTTATAAACTTTTTTAATGTAACTGGTTGTATAGCATTATTTATTTGTAAAATCCTCTTAGAGTCAATCAGTTTGGCCACTTCTGTTGTATGGTACAATTTTCAAGTTATTTTATGTATGTATTATACAAATCTAAAGTTATTATACAGATAGTTGCTCTGTAATTACATTATTGTAAAAGAGAACTTTTTCTTTGTTAAGAAACTTAGTTGTGATCGTTTGACATAAGTTTGGACATGTGTGTGATCCCTCTTTCCATTTCCAGCTTAAGTAAGAATTTGTGCCACCAGTTTGTTCCTTATCTTATTAGTTTTGATCAGTACAGGGCCCTCTACTTTTGGCTACATTTTCCATTATCTGGTTATTTTCCCAGTTAATTGTCTAACTTCTAAGACTTCAAATTTTTTAACTTTTTAGACTTCAAATTGTCTAACTTCTTAGACTTCAAACTTCTGGTGCTGTAGTTTTGACCTGTCATTTAAGAAGAAACTATTCTGGACATGCCATGTTTTGTTGCTACTGTATTTATATTGACATAAGTTTAATGGTAATGAAATGTAGCAATAATGATGTTAGGTGGAGAAATTTGCCTCTTAAGTTAACCTCTGTGCATTTGTGTAATGTATTACAAATCATATCCACAGAGAAAGCAAGAATTAGAATCATATCAATTTTCTTTCCTAATTAGATCATTCTAAAGTTTGTGCTTTTAGGCAGTGTGAAATGTTAAACTGAATGAATTGCTAGATAAAATTTACATTTTGGTGCTGTTTGCTCTTGATTTTGCAAGGTGCAGATAAAACCAAAAGTTTTGATCAAAAAATTTTTGTTTCAGTGTATCTTCTAGGAAGCAATCAGATGTTTTACACCAAAATTCAGCTTATATCTAGAAATCTTCAAACAGTTAAGATTGGTTAAACAGGTTGACAAGTATTAGAGCTTTAGCTGAATCTAGCATAATGGTTTGTAAAAAAATAACTTTGAAATTATAAATATTAGTTATATTAGTTTCATAACATTTTAAAAGACCAGATTGTGAAAACATGATAAATAATTTGATAATTTATCATTAACATTAAACATGGTTCTTTTTATGTCATGAGGAAATTCATATAAACCTTTGATAATTGTTGTTTTGAACCTATGAAGTTTCTTCCAGGTTTGATGTGTAATTGTTTTGTAACTGGAAAGAATAAAGATATACACCAAGGGGCTTTTTTTTAGATAGTACTGAATTGCTTGCTGTGCCAGTGGACCTTCCTTGCTGTCCTGCTACCAGATGCCTTACACAAGTCACAAATGATACTTGAACTACTCCCATGCCAGGTATGCTGTTGTGTATACTTCTCTTAATGGAGATGATTAGTACTAGGTATGGCAGCTCTGTGTTATTTGTCACTAGAAGAAATTTGTTGCATGGACAACTTGCAGTTGGTTAATTTAAATGGAATAAGTAAAGTAAATTAGCTAAGTAACTTAATCTTAAGATGATTATAGCTAAAGACCAGATGAAGTGTTAGTTTACTGGTAGAGTGCATTATCTGGCTGAACCCAAATTCTCATATGTATTGGAAATGTCTCAGAACAATGGTAAACTTGAACATTGTGACTTGAGGAAAATTCATGAAAGAGAAATGTATAATTGTTTCTGTTTCTACTTACCTAATTGTGAGTAAGGTTGATTTGTCCAATTACTGGTTGATGGAACTAAAGTTGAGTGAAAGTTAAATCTTTTAGTGGTCCAAAACCATCTTTTGACTGTGCAATTTTATTATTCTTTTGAATAATTCTTGTTGATCAGGTTGTCCCTGAATATCATTATGGGAGACACAAGAGTATTGGGAATAAATGATTTATATCATGAACTTCTCTCATAACTTCCAAATAGATTTGTGATTTCTTTTTGTAAAGATGATTTTGTGTCAGGCAGTTAGTTTGCTTTTATTTACTAATGCCACTGGAATGCATTTTTAACCTGGATGTTAAGGCAGTTGGATATGCAAATGTAATCTTCAAAAGCAAGAGAATGAGCTATAGATCTCATGTAATCTTAAGAGTAAAAAGAAAGACTTTGATAAACAGAATATCCATTATTCTAAAGATGTCTTGTTATTTCCCAAAATCTTATCTATTTTAATATGGCCATCATAGCCTAGAAAATATGTTTATGACTGAAGGGATTAATAACCTGAGAAAATATCTCCTGATTTTTCATGCAGGCTCATTTTGATTTTGAAATTTGAACTATGCTAAGTCTTTTGAGTGTCTGTTTAAATCTGTGTTTATGGATTACATTAGCATGAAGTGTACTTATATAATTACATCTGTCAAAACCATTTGTTAAGACTGAAGAATGTTATTCTTTTGAATGAATAGGTTTTAAAACCTTTTCTGAATATCTGTTTGGGAGACCAAGACTACTTTACTGTTTATATCACAATGTTTTCAGCATTAATGCTTCAATAATGATGTGCAAGTGAATAAAGAAAAGTTGATTGAAACAGTCATATCGTTTAGTTTCGTGTAACTTGCAAATGATGTAGAAACCTTTCATTTTCTTAAATTGTCTATACATGTATTGTTATTTCCTGCAACTCTGTAACCAAAAAGGAAGCAAACATCAAAGATAACCGAGTGGGCAAATGGAAATGAACTTGTTTTGTTGTGTAAGAATGACCAAGAATTAGTTTGTCATAAATTGCTGTATATGATGTATAACAAAAGACGTTTGCCCCCTTCAATGTGTATCAAGCTATTTCTGTAGGTGTGGAATTATTTTTGTCAGTAATAGTAACATGAGTAGATGGTCTTTCTCAAATAAAAATAGCTCTCAGCCAAAATTTTTTGTGGTTATAGTTAAACTCGTGGAATCTTTGGTCAGCCAAGTTTTACCATGTTGACTTATAAGCTTTTACCTCTAATAGGAAGTGGTCTCTGTTTTTACCATTGGTTGTCTCATATATGCTCATTTTGGATTATTGAACCATTGGTCGTCTCATATGTGCTCATTTTGGATTATTGATTCTAATTAGCTGGACTGATTCAGAATCATTGTCAATGGTTAGATGAGGGGAAATGCATTACCCATGTTATTATACCCCTTTTATTTTTCTTTGGAATATGGGCTCTTATTGCTCTCCATTTATGATGATTTATGGTTTTGTTATAATCATTTGTTAACATTGACAGATATTTTCTAATTAAGAGTTAGGTGCACAAGGAAATTAAGTAATTAAAAAGTTTTCTCAAAATGTTATCAAGGATGCTTCCAGTCATGTTAACAGGACATTGTCCTTACAATGTACCAGCATTATACATTGAAGGAAAATGTGGTTCCATAGTTTTCTTTAGAGGAGTTTAGTAACCTCACTTTTCTGTAATTTAAATCTTGAGATTCCTCTGCAACACTTAGCTATTTGACAAACAGGTCAGCCTAAAGGACTTGTTTCCAGGGGTGAAAATAAGAGAAAAGGTAATGAAGATGAACAACTAGGTAAGAAAAGACCAATGGAAAGTATTTAAGTATTTGACAGTGCAATTTATTCCTGGGTAACCTGATGTTTACACTAAACTACTTATTGGCAGTCAGTCAGGGTTATTTATTTAGGTCACTTGAATACTGTTTTGAAGTAAAAATTTGCTGAATAATAAGATAGAGTGAGTGTTTGTCAGTAACCAGTAGTTTTAGCTTCATTCAGTTCAGGTTAGCCATTGTTGGTAGCTATTAGTTTTAGCTTCATTCAGTTCAGATGCCTTGTTGCCTTGTTCTATATTGTTGTCTTGCAGGCTCTTCATTATATACTATACTGTGGTAGTAGACTTTAAACATAATAATGACCCCTTAGTCTATGGGCTGAATCATTACCTCAGTTTTCTAAAACCAGTCACTCTTGACTTAGGATAATTCTAAGCATTGTCAGTTAGGAGTAGGAATCTGTTTTGAATTTCAGTCCATCTTGCAAATAGTTTAAGCACTGAAAAAACTTATCCCATCATGTATTTAAGGTTGATGGCCATTTTGCAGTATTGCCTTCAAAATAGACTTCAGTTATTCTTGATATTTAAAGCTGCATGATGTATACTAATGACTTTGATTTTTTTACTTTTGTATGACTTTTTAAAATCATGGTTGGTTTATGAATGACTTTGGACAGTTTGAAGGTTTCTGCTCAGTGTTGTTGTTGGATGAATCCAGTGGTGTGGCAATAGTCATTGCCCTTATCTGATACACTGTCCACTTTCGTAATTAAATGGTTGTCCTCAAAGCCTTATTTGCATTGTGTGCTTTATGTATACTGTTGAGGCTTTTTGAATCCAGAGATATGTTTAAATTGGTGACCATGCAGTATGTCTGCAAGCAGATGGCAAGTGTTTCTCGTAGATTAATATAAGACAGTGAAAATCAGTTGCTCTGGTAGTTTTTTATACTTATGATTTTTTTGTTTGGTGTTAAATTGACCTTAATGTCACTCCAAAGTATTTAGTTTTCTACCCATTCCAGGAGGGGTCTCAAAGGTTGGTATTGTTTGAAGGACAGTTGTACTTGAGTGACTTGCTTTGGTTATCGTAATGTGAGGTTTAAGGTTATGCTAGTTTTTGGGACTGTTGTTGTGGTCTTTAAATTAAGCTGAGCTACGAGTATTTTAGCATAGATTTTTTTTTATGGAAGTAAGCAATATGTGCTGATTGTTCTGTGCATTCATGTTCTTGTTGTATTAAAGAAATGAATGATTGATGGGTTATTGGCTATACTTTACCTACAGCTTAGATTCAGAAAACTAGTTAGAAAGGTTAGAATAATTTTGAGGTATTGGAAAAGCAAAGCATATGAGAGATATGCTGTCTATTTAGACATTTTATTGATTAGTTGAAATGGTAAGAAAAGATAAGTGTAGCCCTTGTTTAGTATTATGGAACTAATAAGGAGAGAGAAAAATGTTATTGAAAATTTGGGCAGGATTGACCAAGGAAGTTTTTGCATGCACCGGTCCATTCTGTTGAGGGGTTTTATTGTGATAGTGTAAAAAAAAAAAATAGGATGGAATAGTGGATGTGTCTAGATTTAAGATGAAGTGGTGTTCATGTTTGGTCAAAGCTACTGAGGTAGAGCTCAGAACCACTGAAGAAGGTATTGCCTATGATAAGGTCTTCAGTGGTTTGTTGATGGTGTTTCAGGCTTCTTGGTGTCTGTTTAGTATTCTCGTTTTTAGAGTCCAGTCATAGCCTATGGTCTGCTGTAATTCTGCTATATTCTTAGTGTCCTTGGTGAGGGGAAGTAGTTGCCTCTTTATATCATTTTGGAGATCTTGACATCTGTAAGAGCTACTGCCGGGTTGCATTTACTTGATGTCGGCTATGATTTTAAGCCCTTTGTTTATATTGAAGTTATATGAGGACTTTTATTAGTACCTAGTTCAGTCACGTTTGGCTAGAATGCCAACTTGATTGTTTCTTGAACTTGATATCTTGTTTCAATCCATGATTTTGGGATTCAAAGGTTGATATCTATAGAAATCAATTTTCCAACTGTTTGGGATTCAAAGGTTGCTCTTTTTTGGATGGTCTTAATTGATTGTTGTCTTTAGGTTCTGTTGTGATGATTGTTGTTACCTCTCCTTTTGAATTGGTGAGGAATTTTTTTCTTTAGACATTCTGGCATGGATTTCCCATTGCCTTCACAGTCACTGTAACTTTGGTTTGCTGAGTAGAGTGCTATTGGGCACCCTCTAAATGCATCTAAAGTAAAAGCAACAAGTACAGTTTGGTTTAGGTGCATTTTGATCAAGTGGTAGCCTGCTGATAATGTTTTCTGTACTACATCTGAAGGAACACATTTTATCTCTCATTCTAAGACTGTGATTTAGGTAGCTGTTTTGGAGAACTGTTCACAAGGTAATGGAGGCATGTGTGTGAGACTTATGGTAGATTAACTGCATGAACTTCAAGAGGAATCAGGTTATCATGCTTGTTGGTGCAACCCTTGAGTGTATGAAGTGGAAAGATTTTGTTCTTCCTTAGAAATAAATGTCCTACTGTCTGTTAGGTGGGGGTATGAGGTTGATCTCCATGCATAGTAGACAGTCTAGTCCACAGAGTAGTTGGGAAATCACTTTGGTGTTAATTTTTTTAATGTGTTGTGGTGTGCAGAGACCTGGACTTGTTTACTTTTTATTGATTCTCTGTTGTGTTTAGCTTTGGTTGTTGTGAGTATTATAAAATTTCTTTTTGTATCTGTGTGGATTGTTTTTCTCTAGCTTGCTGAATGTTGTGAAAGGAGCCTTATATTGCTCTAGCAAATTATTGCAAGTACCATTTGCAGGTTGGAGACACTGTCTCACAATCTCCAACTGACTTTGCAGAAAAAGGTTAAACAAAAAGCTACAGTTGCTGTTTTGATCAGGAATGATTTTTTATCAGTTGATCTCATTGATAATTTTTTTTATGTGTACAATCCAAGTCTTTTCACTGTTTAGTAGATTGACCATGAATTTTAAAGGAATCCTGATTTTCATGCTTGTTAGTACAGGCTTGAATTAGGTGGAGACTGGAATTTTTTTAATTGTTTCTTTCTAATACATATTTGTGAGCCAGGGCCAGGTCAAGTTTCTCCCCATAACAGACACAGCTTAGTGCTGCAGTGGTTATTATTAATGTCATTTTTACAATGTTTGCATGGAACCTTTGTGTCTTCTGGTTAGATTTGTTAAGATATGAACTTTTAAATTTGAGACCTCGTTGTTTGTACTTACAGTATGTCTGTATGTAGATGACAAATAGATTCCCTGTTGAAGTACGTATAGTAATGCCATGAAGGGTAGCAAATCAGCTTGTTATTTGTGTTTTGAGATTTTGATTGTTTTTATTTGGTGTATTGTCACTCCAGAGTTGGCACAGTTTTTGATCCATTCTTTGAGAGATTTCTAAAGTTGGATGTTATTTGATAGAACAGCTGTATTTGAGTGACCCTACTTTGGTTTTGTTAGCATTGGTTTTAAAGTTTAAGCCAGTTAATTTTCCCTTTTTAAGGGTCAGGGGTCATTGCCTTTTAACTTTGGCATGTTTTCTCCTTGTGTAGATAACTGGTACATCATCTACTTTTATGAAGATCTCAGGCTTTTATGGAATGTTGAGCAGGTAGATTTTCAATGACACTGTCGACAAGGGAAGTTGGGAAGGCCTCTGTGAGGTGTGTATTATGTGAATGAATTTACTCTTGATTTTTGACAAATTTATTGTCTATTGATTTGCTTGTATTGGATTTTTTTGCATTTTGCATTCAGTTTTTGCCTGATTCATTTGTTGACTTTTTATTTATGTTGGGCAGCTCTTTGACTGAAAGTTAGTTCATGATTGAGGGAAATGGATTAGGTGATGAGTTTTCTTTGGCACTAGCTTACTTAACATTGCTTTGAGTCTTGTACGTTAAGGAAATGATTTCTGTAATTATGAGAGTCACATTTGTTGGGATTCAGGTGTAATGCAAAAGGTCAATTGCTTGTCAAGGATATTTAGAGTACAGTACCATGGAGTGCTTGCAGTATCCTAAGTGACAGGGTTTAATAATCTGATAAGAACTGTTGGAGATTCAAGACAGTTGTTTGCTTTTTGTTTTGTTTGTTGGTTCTATAGATAATGCAGGAAATAATTTAATTATATATAGATGTCTGTAAATTTAGGAAAAGTCAGGCAGATGCAATCTGAGACAGGTCACTGACTGCTGCTCTTGGTATCTAAGTTGATTGTAGTACCAGACGCATGACTAATCAGAGCATTGTCTTACTGGTTATGCTTGCTTGTGCTGAGCCATCAATGCAGTTGGGGTGGTGATAGGATGTCAGAATAGCATTCCACATTGATATTATCACCTTTTTTGCTTGTGCATATAAAAAGCATTTGATGAATAGAATCTCATGGACATGTATATGGTCTTACTGCTTTTTAGGAGGCTTTTGTTAGCCTGATATAATGAAGAGTACTGGACTTGAAATGATAACTCTGCTCATTATAGTGACTTGTGACAATTATGTCAACTAAAGTTACCTGAATATTAATTGTTCTTTATTCAAATTCTAGTAGCTTAATATTGTTCTTATACTGTAGATGTGGTGGTATAAATATACAACAGGTTAATTACTGTACAAAATTGCTTGAAGCAATACTTGTTCTCTGTTTCTTATGGCTAATAGAGCAAACATTTTAGACAATTATATGGGACAAATCATGGAGTATGCTTTTGCTTGGAGAGTGGGGAAATAATTTCATGGTCATATAGCTACAGGTCATAAATACAATGTATTTTGGTCATTGAAGGCCAGGTTTAATATACATATATATTTTAGTGATTATGACATCCTTATAAAGTCAGAATCACTCTGTTTATTCTAGCATTACTATTATCTCAAGCAATATGGGGGCTCTATGCCTATTCTTGTGCCTTTTGGAGGTCATTTTTGTAGGCAATGGACTCAGTTTCTTGGTTTAAATAATGCGTTAAAGGAGTTAAGATATGCAGCAAATCTGAAGTAGCCTCTCCAAAGCTCTTTATTTAAAGGAAACCTTTCAAATCTGTGATAGTTATCCAAGTTATCAATGTATAAACAATACTCTTCAGTATGCTTATGTCAGCTATAATGTTATATGATTAGCCAGCCTGACCATCAAAAGGTCCTTGGAGGGTGTTAAACTACATTGTGTTAGCTGATGCATCACTGCACTGAGGGAGTTTAATGGAGAATCTTAATTGTGCTTGTTACATCTTGATTTAACAAGGCAACTAGCTCTGAGTAAGCGAAGTGAAAATAGAAACTTTTGACACTGTTAAGTTACTGTTGGAACTCTGAAGGTGTCTCAGTTTTTCAGTGTCCAAGATTATCTTTGGTTCTGTGACATTTTAGAAATTTTTGAGAATTTACTGTCTTTCAAATAAAATCTCATTACCAGCAAGCAAACAAAATTTGAACAGCACTTGTCTTATGCTATAACCAACTCTCTGGATTGTTGTTATACAGTTGTTTTAGATACCTATTTCAGTTAATGTTATTCAGCTGGAAATTACCCAGATGCCCAATTGCTCCCAGTAACTGAACACGTGTGCCAATTATAACACAGTAATTGTCTCCATTATGAGAAGAATCACAACACCTTATGTGTCAAGGGAGCTGCTTTGGGTTATTTATGAACTTTGTGAAAGGCATCTGGTAAGTAGGATGGCAGGGAAGGCTCCATTGGTGTAAGGCATCTCAGTTCCTAAGGTCAGCTCCTATTTGAAGGGGGACACTAAATACTGTATTTGAAAAAAAAATTTAATTAAGGATGCTGTATTGAAGTGTTATTTTTACCAAGACACTCTTATGAAAATAAAAGCATGTTTTAAGCCTCCGTCTTTATTAAATTCTTTTACAAATATTTTCAGCATACTTTTTGCATTTTAATTTCATCATAGCAACAATGCACATTCTTTTTAAAGATTTTTCACAAATTCTGCAGAACCATGGTATTAATGAATGATTTTTGCCAGCGAGTTAATTGCACTGTATGTAAACACACAATCATTGCACAAAATTGTACAGCATCGGTTATAGTTTGTGAAAAATAGCATATGCACATCATGCAATAGGTAAATGTTTAATACTGTCACATACAAAATCTGCTACAATGGAGCATATGGAAAATCACATTGGCACAAAATGCATATGGTGCCTTTTTTAATTTTAAGCATAATGCAACACAACAGCATCACTTATTCAATAGCTGGTGGTTCTCCTTTGCACTATGTTTAAAATTTAATTTTAAAAGCACCATATTCATTTGACAATGATTTTTCATATGCTCCATTTTAGCCGATTTTGTATATGTAACAGGATTCAACTTTTACATATTGCATGAAGATGTGCAGCACCTTTCATCGAGTAACTAGCATAGTTAGTTTTCAAACCAGCTAAAAGCTGCTTGACAATCTTATAAAATGGTTATATTTTACAGTCCTGGGAATTTGCTCATTGGAATTTTGTCTGATAATATACTTCATACCTATACATAAGAAAAGATAAAATGGTTATATTTTACAGTCCTGGGAATTTGCTAATAATATACAAGAAAAGATAAGAGACGAATGTTATGAAAATTACAATTAAGGAATAAAGTAATCCTCCATCCCCCATGAAAACAAATGCAGCTGTTCTACATTTAACTTGAAAGAATTGAAAGAAAGTCAGTTACAGTATGCATGTAGCAACAGTCTATTCTTGCTAAATGAAATAGTACACCAGAACTAAGAAATTATGGAGCGCTCGTCTTTGTTATAAACCTGAGGGAACATTGCCTCAATTGCTTCTGTTTGAATGGCTGAGTTAAGAAATTGCTCATGTTGCACGGTGGGATTAAATTATTCCACTTTAAAAATTTAAGTTTTATTTTTCCAGTTTTATTCTAATTTCCAATTATTAAAATTAAAACGTAATAAACCACAACATTGAGATATTAGGAGTGGATGCATGGTGCCCTCGATATACAACTGATGGGAAATGAAAAGGAGGGAAATATTTAGACAATGTAATAAACTTGCACTGTCAGGGACAATCTATTAGCTCACAAAAACCAGAGTCTTATAGTATGAAATATTTGCAGTTTTATAGACATAGTGAATAACCCCACAGAAGTGTTAGTTTTACTGATTTTCTGAAATCGGTTTTAGTGGACTGGGGATGAACTATACATTCAGACTAAGCACCACAGTATTGAAGAAACAAGAGGGTTGTTAAATTTAAAGGGTCACCTTTCAAATGAAATTTGTTGTTACTACTAAAACGAAGGAAATCAGCATGGCTTTGGCACACAGATAATGTGTAGAGTATCAATTAAAGATTTAAACAAAAATGGAGAGGGAAGAGATCTCCGAATGCTGCAAACTGCGAAATACTGTTGGAAAATAGGAAAAGTTCACACCAAGTTTCGTAGAGCCGACTAAAAGGCAACACCAACAAATTGATTACGGTTAAATGTCTGATCATTAATATAATCTTGTGAGAATTGTTAAATTCCAATTTTTTGTTCAATATTTCTCAAATTCAAACGAAAAGGGAAACACCGGCACATTTAACTAAACACTGAAATTTATAAATTTGTATGTAATGCACATGTAACTGCAATCGCTAGTTATCTCAGATTTAAGAAATTCAGTCCAGTCTTAGGAGTTAGGTAAGTAGGACTGTCAGGAGATTTCAGTCGAATATGAAAATGCAGACGAATAAGAATTTCATTTAAATGAAGTACAGTATATAGTTTGGAAATGAATTTTTAGATATTGACCATAAACCACCTTTACTAGAATACTAGCATGAGAGAGAGATACAATCTTGCCAAAGACCATGTTGATTTAGCAGTTGAAATTACATTTAAATGTAATATAAACATTACTTTAAATATCTGTTAGGAAATCTTAGTTCAAATAACTGTTTCAGCCTTCGTGAGCAATTTCGATTCAGAACATTCATTTTACAAATGTTATGTTATTGGATGTTCTTGGCTTATACGGGTAAACATTTACCAGTAGGTAGAAAGGAGATAGCAGAATCACTAATAAGGATATTTATTTAGCAAAGTAATCCAGTATCAAACAAATTAGATTCAAAAGAATTTGAACTTTTGATCATTGCAACTTGAACATTTACAAGTGCCCCATAATAAACCAGGCTCCATGTAGCAACCGGTGGGAAAGCGATATATCACTTTTTGAAGGTGTAAGAACCATGTCAGACAGAGAGAACAAGACTAAAATTACGAAGCATTTCCAAATGAAGATTAAAGTCAAGAAACAATGCAATCGAAGGGTTAGTGTCCTACAGAAAATGCAGGTAAGGGTGGCCTCGCTGCTAATTTATCATTATGTAATTTTTTGCGGATGTTTCATCCAAGGCATTTAATGCTTGTGAAATGTCTCGAGAGATGAAAAACAGCAAAACTGCTTTGAAAATATGATTGCAAACATCACAATGCGTATCCAAAGGAGCGTATCCAAAGGAGTGTAAAGCAAAGTATTGCTCAAAGAGAAAGGTTTTTCAGGCACAAAACGAAACAATACAGAGCACGCAAAATATGGGTACAATTTCATTTGCTAATCTAGCTTAAAACTTGGAGGCATTGGTGGTGAGGGTGAAGGAGGAAGGATAAGAGGCAAATGGCGGGGGCTGGGGGAGGAATTATTCGAAATTTGATGAGGGCGAGAGATATTTAAGTGTAGAGAGGTGAAAGAGGAAAGAAGGAAGGTGAGAAGACAAGTGGAGGTGCAGAAGAAAATGAGAGAAGAAAACAGGAAGAGAAGAGAAAGCAGAAAGGAAGAAGAGAGCCCCGAAACTAGAGAAAATTTTTGATGTCACGAAGTCATAGCACCCAGCATCTGATGGGAAGGGGAAGTCGCACAGTTGTCAGGTTTTCACTCCCTAGTCCATTACGATGGTTCCAAAATCTTGATGAATGCTAATTACAAGATATTAAATTCCTCTTTCTCCTTATGAGTGATATGCTTTCTCAAAGCAAGGGCAAATTTGCCTTTTAAGTCATCTAATTTTAGATTATCGAAATTACAGAAAACCTTGAAATAGCAAAACAAACTCTTGAAACAAACTCCATCACATCACATTTCTACCAGCAAATTGTGGGGAACGACACTATAGTCTTTTTTCACATAATTGCCTATTTAAAACCATTACCACAAAATATAATCACCTATTGTAAAAACCAATCGAACATTCTTGTTTAGAGGTCGTTCAAAAATTACGTAACTCGGTAATTTTTTACCCCCCCTTGTCATGCCTCATAACGTGTCCAGATCGCCCCCTAGAAAATGATCATCATCTAGTACCCCACCCACCCCTGAATTACTGTTTCTCTTTTTTAAGGCAATACATTAAAGTCTATCCTAAGACCTGCAGATTATTACCTTTAGGTTTTTCTCAGTACTTTATGATATTAAAGAATCAAATAAATTTGAAATGAAAATGTTCTCTTATGCCATGTTTTGAAGAGGATTAATTTAATTTGATATTTTTCTAGGTCATATTTATGCATAAAGCAGAGAATTTCGGAGCTCAGAAAAGGAATGAGTTTGTGATATTGTTCTATATCATGTAATATATACATATAGTAGAAAATGTTGAAGACAAACAAGGGTCGAGTTTGATTTTTAAACAATTATGCAAAAAAAATTAAATACATATTCTCAATATGTCTGTTGCAGGATCTCTCTCTTTTGTCCTACATTTACATCTTTTCAAAAGGAAAAAAAATCTGAAAATGCTAGGTAACTTATGGTTGCACCCCCTCCCCCACACCCTGATCACTCTCAACACATCACCATAACCGCCCCCCTCCCCAAGGCGTTACGTAATTTTTGAACGGCCTCTTAAAGCCATCAATACAATGGTAAGGTAAAGCAACATTTACAGTCACTCTAAACACACATTCACTCAGATGCTATAACTAGTCTATCCTTAACAGAAAGCTCTGATATTCAGGACTGAGTACATCAAGTCATGGGTTCGCTGCGATGTCGGTCAGTCTGTTTGTGCTTTTTGTGCAAGACTAATGGCAGCACATGCTTTGGTGAATTTAGTAGGATACTGTCGGGTAGGATACTGGTGATGGCGTTTTTGCGGTATGTAGTATTGGTGACTGCTAGCCTCAGTGCTAGGCTGTTGGGCATAGCTAGAAGGTTGAAATTGCGAAGTTACATACAGTCTTCTTCGTTAGGTACCGATGCAGTGTTGGTGTTGGCAATTATGTTGGTTATGGTACTTTTGGCATTAAATGTTGATAGTAATAAAGAATCAATAAGGTAGAGATATATCCTGATAAAACAAAGCTGTCAGGAGAGAGAGAAAATTTCCAAAGTTTAAAAAAATCTAAAAATTTTTTTTTTTTTTACTGCAAGAGCAGTAATCTATAATAAACTGGAAACGTCTTGCTAAAACCACATTAAAAGTGTGAAGGGAATGAATCTAAGTTTGTGAATAGAGAGCCTCTCAAGGATAAAATGTTATATCCCCATCTGTAAGACATCACCGAAGTGATATAAAGTTGTTGGAATGCTTAATCAAATACACAAATATAAATGCTAAATTTGCTGCTAAACCTTTGAACCACGACTAGATTCTATAAAAGCAAACCTTCTGAAAGTACAAGTATTTGGAAGGAAATTTTGTCTGAGGTTCTTTCATGTGTTTTGCTTATACACATTGTATACAATCAGCCGAACTATAAAAATCAAATCTAAGATATTGAAAAAATACTGCTAAATGTTAACTTAAATCATATTCGTAATATTGAATTGTTAATTATAAATTGCTAATTGTTACTGATATTAAATATAAACTCCTGAATACTAAATCTCATTATATGTTACTGATACTGATAAATAGGTTCATATATATTTTCATTCTTTCTGGAGCCTTGCTCTAATTTTTATATAATCATTCTTCTAATAGCTACATGAAATATCTATAAGTTCTACTTCAATAAATTTCTATTCGACCCAAATGATTATTCGACATGACTGGACTGAGAGCACAAGACAGTCAGGTCAGTTCGTCGGGTGCAAAATATAACTGGGTCACGACGAGGCCTGGAGGCAGAGCCTGAATGAGCTGCAAGCCACTTGGTCTGATGTCTTGGAGAATGAGTTAATTCTTCCTGGTCTTGAAATGCGGTTGAATCATCTTGTCAACGAAGGCTGATCTGCAACAAAAAAAACTTTTAGTCTTGTTTCAATTACCCCTTCAGTTAAGTATAAACTGAGGATGATCAGCGAACCTCAGTCTGAGAGCCCCTGCTTCAAGGGTTAATTTCCAAGTATCTAGTGTTTATTAGTTATATACACATTTTAGTTTCATAAAGTTCCAGATTTATTGTCATGCTTAAAAACTGGACATTACTTCCTGTGTATCAACATTTTTAAGGCGATCGTATGCTTAGAGTGGATCAAACTCAGACCAAATAGAGGTAATTTGATTCCCACGAGGCATAAATGTGTTTTTACCAATGTGTATAGAAAAAAAATCTCCCAATGCTGGTTTTGTCAATCTTCATTGAACTACAACTTTCACTTTAAAGTTGCTAAGTACGAGAATTGTAACACGGCCCAGATTTTCTTAGTGGAGAATGCAAATCTGAGTAAATTTAATAGTATCCTTTGGAATTCTTTAATGGACTTGAACAACCAGGATTTCAAAAGTAAGTGTTTTTACGTATGTAGGGTTTAACTATGTTCTGGATCAGTTATGCATTATATGAAAAAAGGTTTAACTGATCCTTAATCACTGCCCAAAAGCAATTTCCCTCCTAAAAAAAAATTTTACTGCTGACCTCGACTGATACCGACAAAGTTAACCAAGAGTGTTTAGCTTTACTTAAGCTATGTCAAGAATATGCAAATAAGCAGAACTAGTTGAAAATATAACAAAGACTAGTCGTACAATCTCAAAATATAGCTCCGACTAAACTTTATAAAACTGTAAAGCCTAAGTACACTAACAGTCTATCATTACATCAAAAAAGTACAGTACTGTAAAAGTCAAGTAGCCTACAACTGCTCTACAGGAGTGCCTTATCAGTTCCATGGTTGTCATGTAATGTTCCCATTTGGTTACAGAAAAATAATATTTTGCAAGTTTGTTGCATGGACATTGAAGCCTAAGAATGGTTTGCTGTGATGAATTATATTGTCGCTTATAAATCTTTTGCTGGAGACAAGGCCCAAGAGTATTATTCAATTAAATCTACTAGGGGTCAAGTCCCAAAAATCTGGTTTTCTTACGCGCGTAAGAACGTCATTTTTCAGTGTAAGCCACTGATTTTCTTATATCCACTCAAACTTCCACTGCCATATTGGACAATTGAAGTTGGTCATTTCAGTGCGTCAGGTTATCACGACTTCCTTGGGGTTTCACGTTCGTTTACAATACCTAGTTAAGTTTTTGGTATTTGCTTTTCTATAAACTCTTCCAATACTGTTGAATAATCAGTTTTCAATAACAAGTTCAGTCAAACTTTCAGCCTCCATTTCAATGTTCCCTTACACTCTAATACCGATATTTTTAGTGTTCACTCATGGGCAAGTGCTGTAACCACTTATCAGTAATAAGTTACATTATCACATAGGTGCTATTTATTTTGACTCCGTATTTTTTTTTATTTAGGAACTGCAAATGGCTATGAAATGAAATCTTGATGAACTGAGAGGTTCTAGTAATCACTAAACAGCTAACATTGTCAGTTTATCCCTTAATACAATTATGGAGAAAAATATTCAGAAATGTTACTTACAGGAAATTCTCACTCGTGATCTTAGTCATTTTACAGTCTTGGGATTTTAAACCTAGCTTTTTGACAGTGACCATTTCAGATTTTCTAGACAAAGTTGATTGGAAAAACTATACTTTTCGTCACGTCGTTGCCATTATTAGCTAGTCAAAAGGGTTTATTTAAAAAATTTTCATTAAGCGCGTCAATTTTAGTTACGTGTGATCTATACAGAAACCATCACCAAAACATAAAAAAAGTGAAAATTTTAATGTATTGATTACTAAATTAGTATTCAATATTAGATTTCTTTACAAACTACTTACTTCAAGAACGAAGTTATGCAGTCTTCATAAACTACTCTTGGCGCCATCAAAAATGTTTCGATAAAGAGGCTGTTCCATAGATACAGTGGTGGTACTACTGACCAGCGAAAATCTGTAAAGGATAAAAAAAATTTAACCATTAGACATTAACTCAGTAATTCAGTAAAAATTAAAATATGCTTTAACCTCACCACCCGTGCTGTTGAAAGATACACCATTTTCAACGGAGAATTTAAATATGAGCGCTGCTTAAACGCTTTCGTTTCATTTCCTGGGCTACCTTATTTTACAAGGTATTTGTTTTGCTTCCTGTTGCCCTGATAATCTATCATTGTTTTCATCCTTTATTTTTAATTCAATGAGCGTTCCATATACTGTATTTAAGAGCTATCCCACTCCTCTTGATTGTTGTTATTGTGCAGTACATTTTTTTATGGGCTATAATTTAACATTACATTCATGTGTCAGTTTCTCAAAATCCTTAAGTTTCTCTTCAAGCTTTAGCACCAAACCTGATTTCTTAAACAGTTCACTAGGCAAAGTTGTCGAGACTGTCAGCAGACTTTTCCTTCAAATTCAATATTTGACATGCTCACCAGTTACAATGACTTATAAGCAATCACTTTCACAATTTGTATTACACTAGTTGATGATATACTTCATTGGATCTGTGTTTGGTGAATTCATAGCTCACTTAACAATATCAATTATTAAAAGAATTTTCATCAAAACCGAAATTCCGAAATTAAGAGAATACCAAAGAACTATTTCATCAAAATCTTGGAAGAACGATGGCAACTTTGTAAATCTTGAAATTAAGTCTCCACAATAAAAATACCTAATAGGTTCCCTGTAAAACAGTCCGCTGAAAACATTCAGCTTTACCTTATCCAGCTTCCGATCTTTATAAATCTAAGTCAATTTCACGTAAATCTATTCTGCAGAAATTTACAGTTATCGTGACAATTACAGCTCAAACGAATTAAAAAATTTTATCTTCAAACCCATACCTGGTCGTGCAACTAATAAGCAGCTTCTACAAACCACTGCAGCAACCGTAATAAAATCTACTTGACTGGTAGGTGGGACATTGCATTATGCTAGAAACTTAATCGGAAGTGCCAATTTTTCTTGTAATCTATAATAGGAAACTAAACAATGATCGAGGATATACATTAAAACCAAATGATATTACAGCCATTTAAATATCGAATTTCGAGAAGCTACAACTCAAACCTTCCAGGATCCAACGGTAGTGGCTCTTTTAAAAACAACCCTAGCATCAACATCTTAACGCCCGAACCACAGAGGAGAATTCCATTAATCCAAAAGACCGAGCAACAGTCGATCTCCTGAAGGACAACACAGAATTTCTGTTACTGAACCCAAATGAGAGGCTAAACAAGGCCATCGTCTGTAATCACCCAACAGAGCTCCTCTGGATCCTCTTCTGGAGCTCCCCATGTTGTGAACGCAGAAATGCATGTTTAACCAGATACATAACCTTCAGGAAGATCCTTACCACCTTCAGAGGACCAGTCCCAGCAAAGTATGGCTTAGGCATGGGGATATTTCAAACAGAGGAATACACGCCAGAGCCTCTCAGGTGCTTGAAGATGTCAAATTGTCATCATCAAGAACGTTGCAGAGGCCCTGCAATCTGCAAAATCTGTGGCAAGAAGCACGAAACGAAATTGTTTCGAGGAACTGAAAAAAGGGGAACCTACAACCCCCAAGTGCCCCAACTGTTCTGAGCGTTATCATGCGTGGTTAAAGTGATGCAGTGCTCGATTATCCCGCATTGTACAGTTGAAAGCAAGAGCTAACATGCCAAAACTACCTCCTATAGCAACACCTGCTCCCAGACCAACGACACCACCAGAGCCACGGGTAGAAACGACCGAACAAGTGGTTGAAGCCGCGCCTGTTGTCACGATATAGGGACTCACTGAGCAGCCACCACCACCAACCCCTCAATCTACTCCTAACCCAGAACCTCAAGCCTCTTCCCTTCCTCCTCAACCTACTCCTAATCCCGTCATCGAGCCTCAAGCCCGGAAATACAACAGCCATAGGTGCTTTTCTGAACTTTAGACCTCCTTGGTGGCCTAACCAAAGGCATGAAGATACGGTGTAAAAACCCAAGTAGAACCACAAGCACTGGGAAAAAAGACCCGGAAATAGAGAGAAAAAGGATTTTCTTATTGGTACGCGATCTGTTCGAAATAATCTGCTACCATCATTACCTTTCTCCTGCCAGGGATACCCTCAGACAGCAGCTCCGAGACACATACTCTATGTGGCTATCATTTGATTAGCAACTATCCCGTTCCTTCCACTTAAAGCCTTCCTTTCCCCTTTTTTTGGCCGCCTCACGTCTAACGACCGAAATTTTCCAACTATCGCTCTAACTACCACTTAACTATTACTTCTATTTGTGTTGCTTTCCCTAAAACTTAAAATTCTTCATTTCCCTCCATCGATCCCTACCACTAAAAGACCGATGATCCCCCGTTTTGCAAAGTAAGTTAAATATGGGATTAAATCTCCATAGATTTTCTGTTACTGATTTTTCTCAGACGATAAATATTTCATTTTCCTTACTAGCTATCTGCCACTTGCCAGGACTCGCTACTATCGCTCTTTCTCTCCAACTGACGGGTGCCTTAGGGCTCAAAAAGGTTCGTAACCTCGCCTGTTAACCTTTCATTCACACCATTTCACTGGTACGCCCATAAATCACAAATAACGTAATCACCGTCATATCCTTAATTTTACCTGCACAAAAAATGACTTACGGACTGCTCTAAAATGAGCAAATGCCTACATGCTGGCATAAAGCCAGCTTAACAACAGCTCATAGAATTCAAAAGGCACTTTGATATATAAATTGAGTTACCCCTTAAATATTCTATGAAAACTATAAAACCACCAAATTACTTTGTGGCTCATAATATATACCAAATAGATCAACTCACAGAGCTTGGTATTAAGTTTGAATCTGAAAGCTGTCCAAGTCCTGCTCAAAAATTAGTGCTGAGAGAGAGAGAGAGAGAGAGAGAGAGAGAGAGAGAGAGAGAGAGAGAGAGAGAGAGAGAGAGAGAGATCGAACGCTCTTGGGCAATAAGATGGTCATTACCTCAAACCAGCTTTACAACGCTATTAGCGAATGCAAGCCCTGTAATTCAGCACCATCATAGGGATATGAAATTTATCAAGACTTACGTCACAAAATTTACTTCCCAAGGCTCAAGAGTGATACTACTCAATCGTGCCGATTTTAATGACTTACTGCGGAATATAGTATATGAAGATTTAACTTTACTCTCAAGCCTCAAGTTAATAGGGGAAATTCATGGGCAAACAATTCTGTTATTCAATCAATCTAAAATGTTTCAGTATCCACCATCAAGCAAGAAACTATCAAAGCAAAATGTGACTAGTGTCTGACCCTGTTAGCTTTCCGAAACCGAGCATGAAAACCACCTGACTATGTTACTGTACTAAGGATTTTATGGGAAGGATCCTATCTACTCTTTCAAGCCACGGGAATCCGTTTCCACTCTTCACACTTCACTCGGATTTAGCAACCTGTCAGGCTGATATACCAATGGAACTACCTCTTACATTTTCACTGTGGTCAAAAGGCAACATTCTGCCACTTCCATATTACAGAAAAAAGCTGATATTTGAAAAAAGTACAATCAAATGGATAAACAAAACATAAGTAATGGAGAGCAAGTTGATGACTCATGCGATACGAACGTCTCTGTACACCCAAATATGTACTAGTTATAAGAGCCAAGCAATCTATGGAATGAGAATATTACATCACAGGCGCAAAGAATGTGTATCGGTAAATAAAAATATAACTTGAAAACCTTGAAAACTATCGTACCACAGTCGCTTATAGGCCTATACGTCATTACCAGTTGCCAGAATATATCCAGCTGATGGAAAACATAGGGATATGAGAAAATATAGTAAATTTTGGACGATCCGATACGTCACGAACAGTTCGTAAGAGCTAGAAAGCAGTTTACTTATTGGTAATATTGAAATAACTATACGTATTGACAAAACAAAAAAGAGCAGTTCTACTGCATGGATACAGTATAAACTAACCAGCAAGAGCAATGCAGTAAAAAGCAATTGAACATTAGTACTGATGACTAAAAAACCTTAAATAGTTAGATGGATTTTCGAAAATACATTACGTAAGAGGGATTTGTGCTGATCCCTTAAGCCAACAAAGAATGCTCAAGTCCCTTCACAAGGTACTTGAGCTCCCGTGTTAGCGCGAAACCAGTTCAATCTAAACCATTAACTAAAAGAAGCTTCTCTACAAGGAACCCAGTGAAAACATTCACAAATTATATCAACGCATGAACATAACTAAATCGTAAACACCACAATGAATGAACTTTAATCAATATTTTGAATAGTAGCTCAGCTTTCAAAATCTGGACAGCAATTGACCATCCTGCTTCAGTTTCCTAGATGGTTCTGATCTATTCTTTACCAAGCAACAAGCAAACCAATGTAATCTGCGGGTCGAATTAAGGATGCGCATACTTGCTTAACTAGCAGTAATTCTTTTTCATCTAGTGACTAAGTTATCCAGAGGACAAGAGCCCTTAATTATCTAGACCCAAGTATCCTTTATGAAGTCCAGCAAAAGATTATACTACAATACTGAGAATAATGTTAATATAGTAACCTAAACAGTCATTTAGTATTATGTATACCGACCATTATGGTTTTGGGTTCGTCCCTTTAGAACGCGTGGCTGTGATGTTCTATGTGCCAGTTTTAGGAGTTGAACGAAACTACAACGGTTTACCATAGGTATTAAAATAAACTTTTCTAGCCATTCAAGAATACAGTAAAGGTCATAATCCCCGAATGTTTGTGAAAAACTAACGATAAGTTAATTGCTCAGATTTCTTACATTTAAGATATTCTTTAATGGTGTGATGTATTGACAGGTTGCCCTCACAAACAGTGATTTAAGACAATTAAAACAATAGACAAGCGTACTGTGCCTTCAAGTACAGGAGGATCTATAAAAACTCAAGCACACCTTTCACTTTACCAAAGTCCCAGAAAAACACGCTACAGCAAGGACACTTCCGGATTCACTGAGATTACACTTCAACATTAGCAAGTTCCCAAACTTGTCGGTGTTCAGACGGTCGACCAGAAGTAACTGCCAGGGCTTGAAAGCGATACCATGCTTATTACTGATCCTGAGATAAATTAGAGTGCCGTAGCCCAGGCTGCGGCCTATAAATACTTCCCTAACGGGAAGGAACTATAAATTTAGCCTTGCTTTCACCACTGAAAACCAGCTTATTCTCGACCCTAACAGTTTCAAGACGTCGTTTGCCGGCAATTCTAGGCCAGCTGTCTGCGGTGAGCTAGGCTATGGCAGTTGACGTTTTCCTATGTTAATTTACTTGCTTTACAAGAATTTAAAGTAATATTTTGTCGGCCGGCTGTAACTAAACTGTAATTGACCATTGAAGGTTACATGATGGTACCAACTGGTCCCCTGCACCAACCTATACATCTCTAAGGTAAATTACAGTTTAACTACAGCTGACCGGCAAAATATTACCTTAAACTCTTGTAAAGCAAGTAAAATAACATAGAAAAGCGTCAACTGCCATAGTCTAGCTCGACTGGACACTATTAGAAGCTTTTGGTCAGGGCGAAGAAACGTAAACAGGTGGCGGAAAGGTGCTTCGCGCCTTATCCACATTTTGAAATATTCTTGGCAAGCTCTTATGTTCTGGCAGGTGGTAATTTTTTGCTGCGCATGCCAGCCACAGGGGTTACAGAAAGTGTAAAAAAGAATATTACTTTAAAACTCTTGTAAAGCAAGTAAAATAACAGGAAAGCGTCAATTGCCACAGCCTAGCTCACCTCGGAACACCGGCTTAGAATACTACTCTCTCAATTGGAGGCATCGGGTGATTGGCTCACCTGTAGACTGCGCATGCATGATAGGGCCTGGAATCAGCAGTACTAGTAATGCATGAAAAGTGCCTTTGGAACGGCTACCTCTGTCCATTTATTTGCCCCTTTTTTTTACGCTTGTTTTTCGTGTTCCAAATGACATGTATAACAAGAAATACAACAATAAGGTGCCCAAACCTTTTCCCAAGTTATTTACCCCACCCAAAACCCCGATTCCCAACAGGTCCCCTTTACCGTCGGCTACAGTTCTAAGATAATTTACAGCTTAATTACAGCCGAGCAACAAAATATTTTAAATTTTTGTTCAGCAGGTAAATTCCTATAGAAAAACGTTAACTGCCATAGTCTAGCTCACCGCGGACAGCCGGCTTAGATCTACCCCTTTGAACACTAAGAACAAGTACTAACACTAGCTAGGGGCCTCATACACCTGTACTACTCGCCAGCATCTTAAAATCTTTCAGAAATAACCACCAGCCATTGTAAATAAAGCACTGATGCTAAGTTTACAAGAACTCAAATTTCATACTCATGACTTCATGAGGCTTAAAAATATCTTTGGCATGAAGTCATAGCATTGGCAAATTATGACGGAAGGCAGACAAACTAAGATACCGTGTTCGCAAAGTTCAAAGAAATAAAAATTTAGATTTCAGATAAAAACGACAAAAGCTTGAGCAGACCATGGCTACAGTTCTGCGGATAAGTACATTACGATTAAGGAATTGCAGATAAAACTACCATGCCTTTCCTTAAAATTACAAAAAATTATTAATCATAAACCACTGTTTTGAAAATTAAAAATCTCCTTTACAAAGCAACTTTCTCCCTGTAACAACAGCAGTCATCAGTGTCACTAGTCAGTTTACAGGAACTGACTTGTAATTTCCATATAAAAATTTTCAAGATTCTAAAACTGCAAAGAAATACCTCATACTACTTCTCGTCTAACCAAACGGACAGAGTTCATACATTTGACATAACCAAAAGCAGGACTCCTCCTGCCAAGAAAAAACCGACCAACAAGCCCAGTATACCGTTTCTTTGCTAAGGCCTTACCTTATGTATGTTCGCAGAAAGTATTTCACCATCCAGCACTCAGAACATGAACATTAAATTTTCAATGAAAAATACTTCTGTACTAAAATTTACGTAGAATGTATCCAAAACTAAATAAACTAAGTTTCACCTTAAATTTCCCAGAGCACTTTCAGCACAGCACACAAATACAAAATGACCGGATACAAACTAGGAGCTAAACTAACACTTCTTTTCATGAAAACCTCATCGTCTCTTTCGCCAATCACAAAAGCCCAAGTCCTCACTTTCAAACAGAGGGAGAGAAAACGACCTCTGATTGGCCCAGGTAACAAACAAAGGATCTTGGAGTCAAACGACAATTCCAGGAATCCTTACATCACCTCAAGTAACACTGACATCTGTTGAGAGCGAAAGAAACCAAACAATGAATATAGCAAAGCTACAGTAAATATATGGAATAAATGACCCATATGAAAAATACGTTGTTTTAGGCAGCATCTGAATGTCAGGATTTATAAAACATTGTCCATTGCCCATTTTTCATTTAGAGTGCACTTGACCTAAATATCTAATAAAAATCTTTTGATTTTGTACGAAAACATCATGTTCCATTGCGAGCTATATAAATTAAAATAACAGGTACCATGATGTCATTTTTAAACAAAACAAAACCTTGAGATAAAAGCCATCATTTTATTCTTCACCTAATGAGCATATCATCCCATTGCATAAATTAATACCTAGAAAAAATAGACATTTATCAGGGACATTTCGCTACAATTCTGGTCATGCATAATAACGGGGCTTTTATGATTGACAAGTAAGCAAATTTGCCACCAAAAATATTTTGGCAATATTTTCCAGTATTCAGAACTTCACATCCTCTTGTTCTCTATATTAGAAATGAATCGATTTTAAAAGATATATAACATTCCCAATAATTCGACTTTCAATACAGTTCCATTGCTTCCTGTTAAAAATTCCGCTCTCATAGTGATCAGGGTTGGTCATTCTGTTGGAAAAACCGACACTGTTGGAAAACGTTCTTTAAAGATTTTCGTTCCTGTCCGAAAGCTGCCTATAAATAAAAGGAAGATTCTTTTAGGCATTCGAGAAATGTAACTCTTGTGACAGGAAAATTCAGTCGAATGCATCTGATTGCTAAGATTCGTCACAATAACTTCAGAGTGGCCAACTGCACCTAACGTTAATACAATGGTGGTTAGGATTTTATGAGAGAGAGAGAGAGAGAGAGAGAGAGAGAGAGAGAGAGAGAGAGAGAGAGAGAGAGAGAGAGAGAGAGACTAACAAACATTTAAAGCTCAGTACAATTAAGTCTCATGCAACAGGTTAGAGAGAGAGAGAGAGAGAGAGAGAGAGAGAGAGAGAGAGAGAGAGAGAGAGAGAGAGAGTCTAACAAACATATTTAGCGCTCAGTGTAATTAAGACTCGAGCAAAAGCTTAAAGAGAGAGAGAGAGAGAGAGAGAGAGAGAGAGAGAGAGAGAGAGAGAGAGAGACTAATAAACATATTTAGAGCTCAGTGCAGTTAAGACAAGTGCAACATTCTATATTTTATTTGTTACATGCATTAAATTACGGATAAAGGTTTGTCGTTTACTTGTTAAAAGTCATGCACATACTCAGGTATATATCCAAATATTTACACACACACACACACACACAAACACACCCACACACACACAGGGTCTTGTATCCAATTATTTACACACAGATACACTCACATACACGGACTTACATCATCAGGTTACAAGCAAGGTTTGATTTCACGAAATATAGGCTGTCAAGCCAAGCATTGGGGCACTTTCGGCCATTCAATGCTTAAAACAGTTAAAAGAAGGCGTTGGAGTGGTTGGACTTGAAGATAACGAAATCCAGAAGACAAAGGAGATGAAGTACAGCGGTCTGGAGGTGGAATATGAAGAAAACCCCTCAGTTGCGCTAAGAAGTAGTAATTGGAATATTTTTACGGTATCGGAAAAAGATACATCCTGGAAAGGGGAACAATTATAAAAGGATTTGTATACTGAAATAGCTTGGAAAGATTTATGAGAGATTCTCCAAACAAAAGATTAGTTGAATAATATTTCTTATCTGCTACCGGAGGTAACGTAATATTACTTTTATAACAGTTACTGAAAACTGGTTTCATAATAATAGTAATAATAATAATAATAATAATAATAATAATAATAATAATAATAATAATAATAATAATAATAATAATAATAATAATAGTTTTAAAAGTCAGGGCAAAAATCGGCCTCCTTATTTCCTATCACTTTATGTTACAGATTCTTCTTGTACTGTTATCCATTGCGTTTAGTTATTAGCATTGAACAATTTGAGATAAATATGACTGAAAACAACTGTTTTATTCCTTTTAATGAAGCCCCACATCTCTTTTAAGCATGTTTTAAATTTGATCGA
>NC_089749.1:2757703-2770203 GCF_040412425.1 Macrobrachium rosenbergii | reverse complement strand
CCCTTCGGTAACATATATGAAAATATATTATTTCCGAGGTAGAGTGAATTGGATATTAAAGGACGTTTGTAGCTTTCTGATTGTATATGAATCACGGTGATGTGATAAATAGTCATAATATGGCTACGTGCGATTATGGCCAGAGACAAAACGCACTACACGGTCAACATGGCAGAGGTGGGTGGATATCGTCTCCAAACGCAAAACACCTGAGTTCGACGGGTGAGTTGACGGGAGATGTTATTCACTTATACCTCTCTTGTGGCGATTTCGTTAGTGCGTCACTGTAGTCCTGATTCCTCGTCCGTCGCTGGTTCGATCCCACGGACGGTGGACTTATTATCAACTTAAAATTCCCCTTCGGTAACATATATGAAAATATATTATTTCCGAGGTAGAGTGAATTGGATATTAAAGGACGTTTGTAGCTTTCTGATTGTATATGAATCACGGTGATGTGATAAATAGTCATAACATGGCTTCCGTTCGTCGACAAACGCACTACACGGTCAACATGGCAGAGGTGGGTGGATATCGTCTCCAAACGCAAAACACCTGAGTTCGACGGGTGAGTTGACGGAGATGTTATTCACTTATACCTCTCTTGTGGCCGATTTCGTTAGTGCGTCACTGTAGTCCTGATTCCTCGTCCGTCGCTGGTTCGATCCCACGGGACGGTGGACTTATTATCAACTTAAAAATTCCCCTTCGGTAACATATATGAAAATATATTATTTCCGAGGTAGAGTGAATTGATATTAAAGGACGTTTGTAGCTTTCTGATTGTATATGAATCACGGTGATGTGATAAATAGTCATAATATGGCTACGTCGCGACAAACGCACTACACGGTCAACATGGCAGAGGTGGGTGGATATCGTCTCCAAACGCAAAACACCTGAGTTCGACGGGTGAGTTGACGGGAGATGTTATTCACTTATACCTCTCTTGTGGCCGATTTCGTTAGTGCGTCACTGTAGTCCTGATTCCTCGTCCGTCGCTGGTTCGATCCCACGGGACGGTGGACTTATTATCAACTTAAAATTCCCCTTCGGTAACATATATGAAAAATATATTATTTCCGAGGTAGAGTGAATTGGATATTAAAGGACGTTTGTAGCTTTCTGATTGTATATGAATCACGGTGATGTGATAAATAGTCATAATATGGCTACGTGCGACAAACGCACTACACGGTCAACATGGCAGAGGTGGGTGGATATCGTCTCCAAACGCAAAACACCTGAGTTCGACGGGTGAGTTGACGGGAGATGTTATTCACTTATACCTCTTTGTGGCCGATTTCGTTAGTGCGTCACTGTAGTCCTGATTCCTCGTCCGTCGCTGGTTCGATCCTCTTGGGACGGTGGACTTATTATCAACTTAAAAATTCCCTTCGGTAACATATATGAAAATATATTATTTCCGAGGTAGAGTGAATTGGATATTAAAGGACGTTTGTAGCTTTCTGATTGTATATGAATCACGGTGATGTGATAAATAGTCATAATATGGCTCGTCGACAAACGCACTACGGTCAACATGGCAGAGGTGGGTGGATATCGTCTCCAAACGCAAAACACCTGAGTTCGACGGGTGAGTTGACAGGAGATGTTATTCACTTATACCTCTCTTGTGGCCGATTTCGTTAGTGCATCACTGTAGTCCTGATTCCTCGTCCGTCGCTGGTTCGATCCACGGGACGGTGGACTTATTATCAACTTAAAAATTCCCTTCGGTAACATATATGAAAATATATTATTTCCGAGGTAGAGTGAATTGGATATTAAAGGACGTTTGTAGCTTTCTGATTGTATATGAATCACGGTGATGTGATAAATAGTCATAATATGGCTACGTGCGACAAACGCACTACACGGTCAACATGGCAGAGGTGGGTGGATATCGTCTCCAAACGCAAAACACCTGAGTTCGACGGGTGAGTTGACGGGAGATGTTATTCACTTATACCTCTCTTGTGGCCGATTTCGTTAGTGCGTCACTGTAGTCCTGATTCCTCGTCCGTCGCTGGTTCGATCCCACGGACGGTGGACTTATTATCAACTTAAAATTCCCCTTCGGTAACATATATGAAAATATATTATTTCTGAGGTAGAGTGAATTGGATATTAAAGGACGTTTGCAGCTTTCTGATTGTATATGAATCACGGTGATGTGATAAATAGTCATAATATGGCTACGTCTTTTTTTACGCACTACACGGTCAACATGGCAGAGGTGGGTGGATATCGTCTCCAAACGCAAAACACCTGAGTTCGACGGGTGAGTTGACGGAGATGTTATTCACTTATACCTCTCTTGTGGCCGATTTCGTTAGTGCGTCACTGTAGTCCTGATTCCTCGTCCGTCGCTGGTTCGATCCCACGGGACGGTGGACTTATTATCAACATAGCTAAAATTCCCCTTCGGTAACATATATGAAAATATATTATTTCCGAGGTAGAGTGAATTGGATATTAAAGGACGTTTGTAGCTTTCTGATTGTATATGAATCACGGTGATGTGATAAATAGTCATAATATGGCTACGTGCGACAAACGCACTACACGGTCAACATGGCAGAGGTGGGTGGATATCGTCTCCAAACGCAAAAAACACCTGAGTTCGACGGGTGAGTTGACGGGAGATGTTATTCACTTATACCTCTCTTGTGGCCGATTTCGTTAGTGCGTCACTGTAGTCCTGATTCCTCGTCCGTCGCTGGTTCGATCCCACGGGACGGTGGACTTATTATCAACTTAAAAATTCCCCTTCGGTAACATATATAAAAATATATTATTTCCGAGGTAGAGTGAATTGGATATTAAAGGACGTTTGTAGCTTTCTGATTGTATATGAATCACGGTGATGTGATAAATAGTCATATATATATATATATATATATATATATATATATATATATATATATATATACATGCGTGTGTGTGTGTGTGTGATATAAAGGCGCACCAGCACTGCAGAGCCATACTCGAGTCAATCTATATGGACTCTGCCATACTCTACATGTTTGTCGAGATAACCGCATCAAGCTCAAAGGGCCTCCAAGGCGCCGCCTAATCTTCCAAACTGCCTCGTGTGGAGGAGATTGTGCTACGGATGTTCGAGGATGTTGGATAAATGTTATACAGAATTTGTATGTCTTCATACAGAGCGAGAAATGATTCTCCCTTATGGATTCCCTTGATGAGATTGGAAGAACAGATGAATAACAAATAAACATGGAATACAAATAGGCAAATCTTAAAGCAGTTAATCATATATATACATGCATAAAAAATCAATACAAGTAAGAAAAGCTGAGGAAATGGTGCATGGCGTATCAAAGTAGCATAACAGACTCTTCTAAGTTTGGTTTACACTAACTTACGTTGGTTTAGCAAAACTAACCATGGTGGTTAAGTTAGAAAAGAACGTGAGAGTTAATCTTAGTTACATAATTCGTGACAGACAAGATGACTGGGGAAAAATAAATTGTTAAGCAGAGAGAGAGAGAGAGAGAGAGAGAGAGAGAGAGAGAGAGAGAGAGAGAGAGAGAGAGAGCGAGAGCACTTCATCTGACACCGCTAAACGATGGAAAATAGTGGCCATGTGCTAATATTTTCAATAAATGTCCCTCCAGAGTCATTCCTGGGCAAATGTGTCATTTTAGGGTCCCTGAAAAGGTGATGATCGTTCCCACTGACAACAGGACCCTTCCCATACCTCCACTTTCATTGCTTCAGCTCGAATGAGCCTCTGTTGATGGTCTGCTGTGGACCGCGGTTTCTATTTCTCGTTTTCTACTCTTTCTTTACGCTTTGTTTTTACTGTTTAACGCTTATAACAGTGGTTACTTTAACTGTTCAAGTTTTAAATACACTATATAATAACTGCTACTGTTTTTGTAGTCGCTATAATCATCATCGTCATCTTGAATATTTAAAAAGCATTTACTGCAACAATACTGCGATCAGTACTAGCAGTAACTTGAAACCGATATCAGCTTCAATTTCTCATTGTTAATAAATTTTCAGCTTATTAAATTGTTAGTCTACATCCTCAGGATGTAGGGAATTATCAAAATTATCACCAAGAGAAAAAAAATAATCGTATAAACTATGCCCCTTTTTGTAATATATTATGAAAATGGGTATGAAGAGAAACCAAGGCAGAGGAACATAGTTCCACCATACTAAACCTTAATTACTATTAAACTAATTAGGCAAAATGTCTAATGAAATTGTTAATTAAATTATTTTGTATCGAGAATATTAAATCGACTCGTAATCCTCTAAATTCCCAACTGAGCATTTCGAAATACGAAAGGGTCATTCATTATAACTAAATCACAGTTCAGTAAAAAAAAAAAAAAACACTAGTAATGTAAATGGTATACGTCATGTATTTCAATTCAGAAAAGATTCTCCAGTGATAAAAATTATTTCATATTTTTACACACAATATACCAAGTTCACATACACACACACGCACATGCACACACACACACACAAAGCACACATACACATACACATACACACACACACACACACACACACACATATATATATATATATATATATATATATATATATATATATATATATATACATATACATACACATACATATATATATATATATATATATATATATATATATATATATATATATATATATATATATATATATATATATATATATATATATATATATATATATAATAAATATGGCAAAATGAGTGTAGACACCACTGCGAATAGCAAGCATTGTTATGATTATTGTTATAAGTCTCATGACGATGATTTTAAAAGAAAGCGGATGTCCTGAAGCAAAGCATAACAGATCCTGGTAGTAAGATTACTAGTCCGTGTTTTTAGTGAAGATTTGCCGCGCCAGTTTCCATGATGTTTTCTCCCCTATATCGTTTTAGTGTTGACGTGGTGGTGAAAACTCGTATACACTGAACGCTGCTGGTGCTCATATACCCTTACACAGTAATATAGAAGGTATATTATTATTGCATTCTGCCACTAAAAATGATTAAATTGAGTCTTTCAAATATTTTGCGAATAATAAATCAATTGTCAGGGAAAGGAATCGTAACATTCATGAAATATGAACTAGAAAAATCTCATTTATTCATGTTCCGTCTGTTTCTTGGACTTTTGCACAATTCTTTCGGAAACTTTTTCTTATTTTTAGATAGTTCTTCGCAGCCTCTAATTTTACTTTTTCTTCTACGGAATCAACATATTTTTCCTTTTGAAAACCCAGAAATTTCTATTATTTCACTCT
Organism: Macrobrachium rosenbergii; assembly: GCF_040412425.1. Taxonomy (NCBI): domain Eukaryota; kingdom Metazoa; phylum Arthropoda; class Malacostraca; order Decapoda; family Palaemonidae; genus Macrobrachium; species Macrobrachium rosenbergii. The sequence goes on along the minus strand of NC_089749.1, from coordinate 2,764,908 downwards.
AATTCATCATTCAAGCTTTTACACCAGAACTGTCAGCGTTACTTCATTTTTATGATAAATCAAAATTCTTACGATTATTGTCTAATGATTTTAGGTTTTCGTTTTTCTCAGAACGACGTCAAATCTCGCCCTGTTATCATTGGCACACCCTTCCCCTTCAACCATCAGATCTGGTTCACCTTTATTTTCATCTCACAGCTTAACAACATATCGCATGTCACTCTATTTTGCAAATGCAACGGGCCAAAGAAACCGGATACTGCGTCACGTGTATGTTTCATACTTCAGTGGAATTGGTATATGCCTTGCCGGTCACTAAAAGCTGACATATCCAGTGACCTAAATCCATTCTGAATTCTTCCCTTCTCCCTATCTTTCTCTATATCTCTCTCTCTCGTTCTAGCTCTCTAACTGACTACACACACACACACACACACACACACACACACACACACACACACACACACACACACACACATATGTGTGTGTGTGTGCATACAAAACCATAGGTCTGGTTCCACTTTAGATGGGATGGCACAATGAGGGTAGTAAGGTTGTTAAATCTACGTCATTTTTTCTTGACCCAAAAGATGGTTGGTACCATTTGCATCTGAGTGGATTCGTGGGCAGTACAAGAGAGAGAGAGAGAGAGAGAGAGAGAGAGAGAGAGAGAGAGAGAGAGAGAGAGAGAGAATGGAAAGAAACTGTCGTTCCCCATCAATACCTTACGAAATTAACTGCAAAAAACTGAAATTAATAATAACGAACTGGGTCAGCATCAGAAAACAAAGAGGTCAGGTGATTCTAAGTTCAATATTCATGAAATGATTAATATTTTCCGCACGCTTTCCATGAAGCGGTCATAACTGGTATAAATTTTGTAAATGAGATTTTATGATGGTATCATTAACTTGGTAACTGGAAGTAAATGGCTTTGTTTATCCTTGACGAAATGTGATAAAGAATTAATTTACTTATATCAAGTATAAACAGCTGACGAAAGTTATCGTAAAACTGTCGTTATTTGATTGACATGAAGGGTACTACAATTTCTACATATTTTATATCGTTGTCACCACAACTATGAATTATTGCGTCTTTCATACTGTCACTATTAAGATCATCTTTTCCGTTTTTAAAGGGGCGTTGATAAAGACAGGTACTAACCTACAATGGAAATATATAGTCAATTGATTTTTTTTTAAACCATAGTAAAACGATTCAGTATCCTTAGCAGCCTTTAGGTAAGGATATCTGATATAAAACTAAAACGAAGATACATTATAAGATCCAATGCGAATTAATTTATGAAAGTTGTTCTTTCCTAAATTTAACAACTGTATATCTTTCCTCGATTTTTTTTATTCCACATATTTTTGCATAAAGTTTTACATAATAAATAGTACATTCACTACGAATTTGTATTAAACTTTATATTTGAGTCCCATAATTTAAGGTTATTGTATTACCTTCCCTCTATAGTTCTACGATCATTAAGACGAAATTTAGTTTAAGAAGACACTGCTTATCTTAAATAAACAATTACGATATCGAGTATTTTATTTGCGACATATAAGCCTTTTACCGAGTTAATAAAATTCAATTTAGACGGTATCATAATAATATGAATCATAATAATGTGAATCATAAATCACTGTCTCGTAAAAAATAAATATCGAGCTCTTCCGGACAAAGTGGTACGGAGATATCAGGTAAACCCAATCTTCCTCTCTGAACAAACACAAGAATTTGCGTCATGTTCGTAATTTATTTTCACTTGTTATGGGGGGCACTCGAGAGAACACGGACTTTCATAAAAGATCGTTGATGTAAGAAAGAAATTTTACCGTGCAGCTTTTTTTTTTCTTTTTGCCTCCATTTATCTCTCCCCACCTAAATTGCTTTCACATTCTTTGGAACGTCGCTATTCCTTCCGTTATCTTAACCAAAAACCGTCCGCCCCTTCGGTGATGCTGCGTCTCCTGAGCATCATTCATCTCACAGACCATTTGCTTTCGAAATGACCCGATCTTTGTCAGGATTTCGTTTCGGCGCATTCTTGCTTGGGGACTTGTATGCCAGACGCCCTGGAACTATTCGTCTCAAGGACGGGTCTTATATTTTGGCTTTCGTAATTAATATAATAATAATAATAATGGAAAGAGAAACCCACAAGATTCTTGCGTATAACTTGTTTACTTGTAAATATTTACACATTACTTTAAGCTCGAGTACTTTCAGGTACTGGAGATTAAAGTAATATGTAAATATTTACAAGTAAACAAGTTATACACAGGAATCTTGTGGGTTTCTCTTTCCATCTTCAGAAGGAAAGTGAAAGAAGTTTTTGTCTTGTTCAATAATAATAATGATAAGAACAATAATGCAAACAACATGTTTTTTTCTAAATATATTTCTGACAAGTCTCATGCTGATTTCATGGTTGAAAGGGAGTTTGATCATAGCCAGAATCTGAATATTCAGTAATATACTATTGTATATAGAAAATGTTTATAATTACATTCAAGTAAAAGTGGATTAAAATGAATTACATATGTGTTTGAAATAAAGTATTTGGCATTAAACGATAAAAATGTATGGAAAATGTTAAGGCTTTCACATCCTTAATAAGAACAGTTTCAGTTCACACTTGCTTCAGATTCTCATGGGATGATCAAACACATGGCAAATGGTTTCTTTTCGTGGGGAGGGTGGGGGGTGTTTAGCAGGGTCACTTGAATCTTATTGCATAGTGCACTGGCCATATCTTTTTTGTTTTTATTTTTATTATGTTGTTTACTCCTCTGTATTTTTTTCACACAATGGCTTATTCATCTTTCCAAGCAAGAATTGCAACTTGGCTGCAAGTAGTAGGCTACCGTTAATAATAATAATAAAGACAATAATAATAATTTTTGAGTGAATCCTGGCTTAAATTGATGCCACTCATCAGAGCCTCATCTGATATCCCTTGCATCTGTGGAGAGGTTCTTTATTCACTTATTAAGAAATGGTTTAGTTATTTAGTCATTCCGTATGACTTCCTGTTTTTCGTCTACGTGGAATTTTACTCGAAATTTAATGAACTCAGTTATATTGCTACCCGATAAATTTCATAAACTTGAAAACTTTATACAGTAGATTAAAATTAATAAGAATTATCGTATCTACTACATAACAATTCCTGAAAGTCACAGAGAGAGAGAGAGAGAGAGAGAGAGAGAGAGAGAGAGAGAGAGAGAGAGAGAGAGAGAGAGAGAGAGAAGTAATAGCATCAGTAGACGAAATCTAACCGCATTTCACGGACATCGGAGGGAGGACCTAAAAATTCTATTCTGATTGCGTTTGCTAAGGAGTCTTTGGTGATGTTGGTGCCCTTTCGTCCGGGTGATGAGATCATTTCACATCATTTCAAGCCCTCAAAGAAAAAAGTTCTTCTACCTTCCACGTACGCCATACTTTGTGAGAGACAAACTAATCCTCCACAAACGGAAATCAGTTCAACTGCAACACAATGAAGGCATTCGCTGACACAACTATTGTTTACTTTCTCGTCTCCTTTAGGTGACGAGACGTTCTTAACTGTACAGAACAAATTCAGTCATTAAGAGAAAAAGGAATGCTGATGGGTCTCCCTTTTTTGTCATTGAAAAACTTTGAAAAGACGTTGGTTAAATAATTTAGAAGCCAGCCCCTGCAAGAGAAGTAGGAAGCCCTATGAGAGAGAGAGAGAGAGAGAGAGAGAGAGAGAGAGAGAGAGAGAGAGAGAGAGAGAGAGAGTGGGGGTGGGGGGAGAAGGTCAGAGCCCTTGTCGTGCAATGCAGAGGGTATTTAACCAGATTATCCGTTTTCAGATCAAAAGAATTTCCGTGTATTTCTGCTGACAATTCTTTATGAGATTTGCCAGTGAATCTCTGATATCTAAATTTCAGTCTTCTGTTCATCTAAATGTTTCCCATCTTCTCAACATTATTTACTTTTGTCAGCACAGAAGAATCATCTCACCGAGTTGCCAAGGAAATTTGCCAACCATTGTTCCACAAGGTCCGCTCATAATGGTCCCTTTCTGGGAAAATGGTACCTTAAGGAGAATGGTGAGCCTTGCGGCCCATTCGTCTTTTTCTCTGGGGTAATAGAGCGAGGCCAGGGAAGCCCTTTCATCAGAGACAATGCTCAAATGGACTTTCCGTAATATCTAAGGGATCCGAGAGTGAACAACAGAGCAATCACAAACCTGTCACTTGCGACCGTATTTCCCGCCAATTTGTTTCGTGATTTGTGTGCGTTGTCGTAACTTGATGCTTAATTGGTTGGTAGGGTTGATTAAGCTGGCCTTGTGTCAGCACGATACCTTGCCCAAAAGCAAAGGGAGGCGTTGACGAAGATATGAGTCCTGATTTGGACTTCTGGTCTCTGAACTACCTACAAAGGCAGTTACTGCTTGAAATTAATGCATTAATTTTATAATTTTTGCACAGCCATTTCTTGAGATCGTTACATTCTTTCTAATTATAACTTTTGTTTTAGTGATTCTCTTTCCAAAGGTTTCTTAGTGATTTTTTTACGATATGCTATCTGTTAGAATTATAACTAGTCTTGAATCTCTTTTTCTCTCTCCTTCATGACATTCAGGTTGCTTCATTCACGTATTACAAGAGTCGGTCACGACAACTCGAATGCAACTTGGGCCTCGGAAGATAAATCCAATTAGCAGCTCTCCCCTTATTCAGTGATAACAAACCTACCACTGGAACAAAAGTAGGTGCACACAATGAAACACAAGAGAGGGAAGAGAGTTCCAAATATCCGATGTAAATAACATGAAGGAAGGACAGATTCATAATTACTTTTACTAAAATGCACAAAAACAACCTTTAGTGGCTAATGTACGAAGGATTATAATTAAATGTCATAATCTAATATCCAGAAATAAATGAAAACCATCTTGACTAAATATTCAACTGGAATGTTTGCGTATCTATTTGTTCCATTTTTTCAGCGAACGAAACAAGGAGCTCACTTCTCATGCCACGAAGACAAAGCATAGTTTATAAACTTCTGGTGTTCCCAACTACACATTCTATTTAATATTTTGTACACACAGCACTCACACTGAAGGTAAGAGAGTCCAAGGAATGTCATACATAAGCAATATGGTGGTCAAACTTCATGGAATGTGAACAAAAACTGGGCCTTTTGCATGATTCATAGCCTAAGTTCTGCGATTACTAAAAGGAGGGAAGTTATGGACGTAGTTAGAATTCCTTATAAAGGAATATGTATCGACTTCATATTCTTGAATATTATGCAATATACGTAATAGGTGAAATACCAGTGATGTATATATTTGCGATTTAATACTGCTCTCATATATGATCTGGGCTAGCATGAACCTCTTGTAAATAGAATGAAGACCTCCAGTCATCTGTATTGATCTATGGGATGATGGTGTGTGAAACCTGCGTTTGTGTATACTTAGAGAGAGAGAGAGAGAGAGAGAGAGAGAGAGAGAGAGAGAGAGAGAGAGAGAGATCTACATGTCAAATGGCAAAACCTTGCATGCTAGGAGGTCATCGTATGAACTTACTCGATAAGGTTTTCTCCAGCTTATTAACCTCCGCGGGTATTTTTAGTAGCTGCCATAAAAAGAAGGACTAACAATGGAAGAATCGACAAATCTACTTCATGAATAAACTATGCGAGGATGAGACTTAATATTTAAACAGAGGGATGTCAAATGCAAGACCAGTGTCTTATTGGACATACCGAACGGAGACAAAGGTAAGCTCTCTCTCTCTCTCTCTATATATATATAGCTATACACACACACACACACGCATATATATATATGTGTGTATATATATGTATACATACATATATATATATATGTATATATATATATTTTATATATATATATATATATATATATATATATATATATATATATATATATATATACAGAGAGAGAGAGAGAGAGAGAGAGAGAGAGAGAGAGAGAGATAACTTTCTCTTCCATGACTTCGAGTAAGTTTGAGTAGGTAGTTCAGAGAATTTATTAACGATCTTTGTTTGAACTCTTCGTTTTAGTTTTCTGTAAAAGAAAACTATTGAGAAGACTTTGTCTGGCTGTCCTCACTTTTTCTGTCCGCCCTCAGATCTTAAAAACTACTGATGCTAGAGGGCTGCAAATTGGTATGTTGATCATCTACCCTCCAATCACCAAACATACCAAATTGTAACTCTCTGGCCTCAGTAGTTTTTATTTTATTTAAGGTTAAAGTTAGCCATAATCGGGCGTCTGACAACGATATAGGACAGGCCAACACCGGGCCGTGGTTAAAGTTTCATGGGCCGCGTCTCATACAGCATTATAACGAGACCACCAAAAGATAGATCTATTTTCGGTGGACTTGATTATACGCTGTACAGAAAACCGCATTTTCTTATTGTCTTTGTTAACAAATTAATTATTATTATGCCTTTGACTAAGAAGAGATTTAATAGTGTGTTCAAGTCCTATAAAAGTAACTTTCTTATTATTATTATTATGAAAGCAAATAGCTTACAATGGCTTGCATGACAATTCTCGTGCCTCTTACGCTGACAACAGGAGGCTATCGAGTAGGGAATTGGGCGTTTACGGGGGAACTTCCGAACACTAAGACCAGAATCCTGTCGGATACAGATAAGCACGATATCCGGATATGCCATGGATACTAATTTACGTGGAATTACACCGAGGAAAATAACCGCGAAGCCGGTTTGGAATGCACTACTGGAATGGCTTCATTTTACACAATGACTTTGTAATGAAGGAAAATGGGATTTTTAGTTTAGAAGTCAACCCCAGCAACATGAAGATTCTCTCTCTCTCTCTCTCTTTTTACGTTTTCACCAAAGGCATTGTATTCTTTGAAAGTTCTCTTAGCAACTTAATGGAATTTCAGGCTTGCTTCAAGTCATGTGTTCATAAGAACAATAATAACAATAAAAGTAACTTTCATGAAGTTTTCCCGGAAGGAACTACTACGCCCTAGCTTATTCTCATACATGCACATACACACACACACACACACACACACACACACACACACACACACACACATATATATATATATATATATATATATATATATATATATATATATAAAATATATATATATATATATATATATATATATATATACACATATACATATATATAC